>NW_022111316.1:4028333-4058270 GCF_000313985.2 Echinops telfairi | reverse complement strand
TTGCTATACTGAACCCTAAGTGACTCATCTCCCCACTACTCCTCTGCAAGGTATGTCTAGTTATCTAGGCAGGGGTCTGTTAAGTTACCAGAATCCCCCCAGTCGTCCTCCTGGTCAACAAGTTCACTGATTGCCACAGAGCTCCCAATGTGGACTGCTTACCTGGGAGCCACCTTACAGAGTCCTTTGTAACATCTTCTTAATGAATTGATCCTTCTATCATTATATATTTTCTTTGTCTTAAATACATTATATAATGTCCTTCTTTGTCTTATAGGACCAATATTAAAGTCTATTTTGTCTGACATTATGATTTCCATCTCGAGGGCACCTCTGGACAGCTGGGATTAAATGATTGGGGACGAGAGGTGGGGGGAATTCTGTCTGCTGATTGGTAGTCATGTGGATCAGGGTGAGGTCCCCCAGAGGTATCAGCCCTGTCAGAGGGATGAGGCTTACTGATGGGAGGGGTAACACAGGAGAAGGGAGAAGGAATGGTCAAGTTTTGGGGAATATAGGTACATGTCTGTTGAAGGGAGGGGAAAGAGGGCTGACCTCCAGGTGGGGAGAGGAGTGACTGAGGTTGCTTTTTGAGACATTAGGTGGGGAGGGTCTTGAGTGGCATGCAGTGGGTGTACAGAATTGACCTAGGGTGTTTGGGGTTTCCCAGGAACCCAGGTTGGGTGTGTAACACTGAAATATGGATTTTTTGGGTGCACATTATGCTCCAGAGGCTGCATTGGTGAGACCCAGCATGGGAATTCCGCTGGGTTAACTGTACTTTACCCCAGACACACTTGTAACCTGAGAACTTATGCCAGAAAACATGATGCCTGAGGAAACAGAAGACAGCTGTACCAAGAACAGTGTACTGCTGGTGAGCAAACAGGTATGTCAATGACCTCTATGCTGCATTAAGATACATATTATTCCAACAATCCCATGATGGCCATTTTGTTATATTCTGCTTCTGTTTATTTATATTAGTGTGTATTTCATCACTATTGGGGCTCACCCTCTTGAAGCTATTATTTGTTTCCTTGTTTTTTGGTAAATGAAACCCAGGGATGTTGAGCTTATGATAAAAGAAAATATAGCAAGGGTTTGGGGGGAAGGAGGGTATAGATGGGTGGGTGAGATAAGAGGGAGATGACGTTAAGAAGTCTAGGAAGGAAAAGTATGCTTTGAGACTAATTATGGAAGCAATTGTACAATTATATTGGATATGATTGAATTAAGAAAAGATATGGCATATGAATTAACTTCCAAATTAGAGCAAAAAAAAAAAAAAAAAAGAAGGTAGATTCAGAAATGGGTTTGGGTCTTGCACTAAATCCTGGCTCCATCTTAAGACTAATCAGTTCTTAAATCATGACCCTGCTTGATACTCACCTTCAAGAAATGATCACTGAAATTAAGGGTGCTACAGGAAAGTGTGTTGAAGTAACAGATGATGCCTGGCTGTCAACCAGAATAGTGTTTGGGAACTTAAAGGCTTATATTCAAACAAGATGCCCTCTAAGCGAAGACTCAACTAAGTCCACATGGAAGAAACACACCAGCTTGTGTGATCCAAAGATGACAAGTACAAAATTCTAATATGGTGAGGAGAAAAACATCAGAGCTGAAACTATGCACACCCAATTTTGGGAGGGCTGTGGGAATCAGTGGGAGCCCATAGTCCATCTGCAGAGTACCTAGAGAGGCCAAGCCACTGGTAGATTAGCTCTAGCCACAGGCAAGAGTGTCTAACAGTTGTACTATCAGGCAGAGACCATGTAATCTTGATTATACTGTATTGAATGTGACAGTAGACCAGTTGACCACCCTATGGATGCAACCTGAATTTCTTCTGGGTGCAAGTATCTCTTACTTGTTCCATGACAGAAATTTCTTCTATGGCTTTTTGGAATGTTGTTGGGGTTCTTTTTCCTTCTTATGCATTATTTGTACTTTTGTCTTTATACTATTATGATTTTATCTTTACCACTTTAATGCAATTCTGTTGTTTATTGTTTTCTGTTTATTGTTCATTGTTGGGTCTCCCAGCTGTGAAGAACAGGAAGAGTGGATGCTTAATGATATAACAGATATAAGGGGGTGGAGAGAATACAGGGTTTGGTGGAGGGTAAGAGAGAAGGAAAGGATATTTCGGGAGTAAATAATGAAGGTGGGAGTGGGGAGAGAGCATCAGAATGGACTGTGATTGTACAACTCATTTTAAAGGCGATTTAATCCTGGGGTCAGGGGATGCTCTAAAATTGAGTGATAGTGATCATGTAATTCTCCTTAATATGATTGAACAATTGAACTATAGAATTGTATCCTACATAAATTGTGTACCAATAAAACTGTTGGGGGTGGGGGAGATTCTCCTCTCAATTCTCTTTTGGTTATTACTTACAAGGAATTTTTTCTCCATAATTATGCTTTCAGTTTATTAACGTCCTTGAGTCTAAGATGTATACCTTATGCAGTATATAGTTGGTTCATGTTTTTAAAGCTATCCTGTCACTCTGTCTTTTATTGGAACATTTAGTCTAATTGCACTCATCACAATAACTGATAAGGAAAGAATTATTACTGCCACCTTGCTATTTGTTTCTTTGTGTGTTTTATGCCTTTTCTGTCGCTAACTGCCCCTAATGAAAATAACTTCTGCGTTTTTTTCATATTAATAATTTTTATTCCCTTTTCCATTACTTTCATCTGCATGCTTTAGATGCTTTCTTTATGGTTTCCAATCTGCAATATTGTCATAAAAATAGACCCACCTAGACCCAGAGTGTGAGGGAAATAGCAGCTTGTTGTGATGGAGAAGCTGACACAATGTTTTTTGAATAAAGATACACTTACTAAAAATAGGATATCACCACAAATACTGTCACGACTACTATTATCAATTTAGTGTATTTCCTTCCATTTTTTCTCTTTGATGTTATTTTATATAATGATAGCCAGATTTATATACATTTTATGTTATTCTGTTATTTTTAAATTTCAGTTATTTCTATAGTCTTTATAAAGATAATTTTAATAATTGTATAATAGCTAATTTATTACATGTAATACGCTTTGCTGAATTCCAGTCTTGTGAGATGATTAGATTGCTCCCAACTTTGTGTGAGGATAACACTGCATTGCATATCTACTTAACTCAATACAGTTCCTTATTAGATTAGGTTAGATTGCTCTTGGAGAAATGGCCAGATTAAAATTCAATGTATTCAAAATATGTACATTTTCATTACTTTAGAGTTGACTTGCCAAATAAATTTCAAAAATAGTTTAAGGAGTTTATATTGCTTCAAGCAATGGATGGTGTTGTAGACTGGGTTGAATAGAGAAACAAATCCAGACACTCATATGTGTGGAAGAGAGAGCTTTATATAAAAGAACATTTTTGCATCAATAAGACATCCCAGCCCAGGCCAGATCAAGTCCATAAGTTCTATATTAGCCCGTATGTCTGCTATTAACCCATGAATTCCTCTTCAGATTCACACAGCACATGCAATAATGCCAAATGCAGGAAGATCTCAAGCCGCTGGATGGAAAGCCCTGTGGATCCAATGGCAGTGGCCGCATCTCCCAGGCTCTGGCTGCCATCAACATGGCTCCATGTGGCTTGTCAACAGGAATGTGAAGCAGCAAGAATGGCCCACCTCTTCTGATGGCCAAATGAAGAGAGATGATGTTCCCAGAAACCTCATGAGAAGGCCATGCCTAGAAGGAGGAATCATCAGGCTGTGACCTGATTGACAGGCTAGACTCCACCCCTTCATTCTTTTATCAAGTTGACATGAAATTGTGTAACTACTATAGATGGTAAAAACAATTTCTCTACACTCACAGCAACATACAAGATTATTCTTTTATAACAATTTTTATTGCTATTACCATTGCATTAGTGTGCCAATGAGTAGCATTTATCTTTTCTCATTGAGAATTTAGACATGTTATACTTTTGTGGATAGAAGGATTCTTGTTAAACTTCTAGATTCATATGTTTGTGAAAACTGTTTTCTATTTATTCATCTTGAGATATGTCAAGCACCTTCTTCCCTTTTGATTTTCTAACTCCTGGGCCTTTCATAAGTCATTATACCACTTTATTTTATCTTCTCCATTTAACATCTTTTCTTCAGCTTTTCTATTCTTTATTTTTTCCTTTCACTTTTTTCCCTCTACATTCAAGAGCAAAATCCAAAGAATTCTGATATCCATTTTGATCTTTTTCCCCCCAATGATCTTTTGGGTTCTTCATGTATGCTATCTTTGATGTCATCCCACAGCTCAATTAGTCTTTAATTATCAGTGTTCAATGCATCAAATCTATATTTTAGATGATCTCCAAACAAAAGTGGAATCTCTTCAAGGTCCTCTTTTGACTCTCATGATTTTGTTCTAATGTTCTTCAGCTTCAACTTGAACTTGCGTATGCACCATTGATGGTCTGTTCTGCAGTCAGCCCCTGACTTTATTCTGACTGAAGATATTGAATGCATCTATGATCCTTTTCCATAGATGTAGTCCATTTGATTCCCATGTATTCCATTTGGAGAGGACTATTTGTATAGTTGCAGTTTATATGTTTCTGTAAAAATAAATATTTTTTTTTTTAAATGAAGAAGTCATTGTTCTTGAAAAATTTGATCACGAGATTCCTGGCATTGCTTTAATTACCAATGGTATATATTTCCAACTATTGATCCATCTTCTTTGTTTCTAACTTTTGTATTCCAGTAATTACTAATTCACCTTGATTGCATAGTTGATCAATTTAAGACAGAAAAAAGTTGGTAAAAATCTTCAATTTCCTCATGTTTGACATTAGTAGTTGGTGTATACATTTTAATAATAGACATAGTAACTGATTTTCCTCACTGAAATGTAGATATTATCCCATCACTGGCATTAATATTGTTCATACTGTATCTTGAAATATTCTTTTTGACAATGAATGTAATATCATTCCTCTTGAATTTGCCATTCCTGGTAGAGAAGACCACATGATTTCTTGTTTCAAAATGGCCAATACCAGTTCATTTTAGTTCACTAATGTCTCAGGCATATACCTTTATATATTTCCTTTAACTTTTGACATTGTTCAATTTTTTTCTAGACTCATACGTTATATACTCCACAGTTTGGATATTAATAGGTGCTCACAGTTATTTCATATCATCATAAGCAAATGAAGGCCCTGAACCTTTCACTTCATCCACTTCATATAGGTCAACTCTACTTTGTGGAGCCAGCTCTTCCTTAGTCTTATTTTGAGTATCTTCCAACATGAGGGGCTTATCTTCTGGTACTCTATTTATTGAACAATGTTCTGCTGCTATGCATAAGGCTGATGAACTGACAGAGAAGTGGTAGATAAAATCATCTAAATTTTATGATCGTGTTGGAAAAGAAATATAACAAAGTGTTATGATACAAGGCAGATGAAATAAAAAAAAGGCATGAATAAGAACATCAAGTTGCAGAGAAGGGGTTGTTTCAGGAGAAGAAAGCCTCACGGTCAAACGTATTCCACAGACCGTGCTTTATTCAGTTTTATACAGAATAAAGACAAATCATCATGATGAGGGAAACGCTCAGCAGCAGGTCAACATGGCGTCCAAAGTGTTCATAGCCATGGAGCTAGTTACAGATAGGAGCAGGACTGGAATGTGTGTATAATTGCATTTTATACAGGAAAAAGGATTAGTTCCAGGTCTTTGACCACTTGATCATATGGCATTGTGACCCTGAATCATAGCCATAAATATCTCAATTCTAGAGTGCATGTAGTTGTAAATCACTGAGGATCTAGGCAGGTAAGTTCTTGGACATGGGCTGGCAAGGTGAATTACTTTCTAACACACTATCTGAGGGCAAAATTGTCACATGGCTGGTTAATGATCAAAATTCAATTGAAGTCTGAAATTATGTCAACACTCAAAAGGCAGTTAGGGATTTCACCGTAAATGACAGCCTTCCACAAATCAAGTACTTTAAAATTTAATCTCTAATGTAGTGTGCATTGTCAATTTTGGGAACCATGTAATTAATGGTAGAGAAATCAATGGATAACAAGGGTATTTAAGTTAAAAAAATGTGCCCTGTTGGTGCTGTTGGGTAAACATTTCAACTGTTAATCACAAAGCTGGTGTTCAAATCCACTGGCCACTTCTCAGGAGAAAGATAAGGTTGTCTACTTTCATGAAAATTTACCGGACCTATGAAACCCTATGAATTGTTACTCTGACTCAGAATCGACTATTTGGAAATGTTTCACCCCTCCCCGCCCCCACTTTAAGTTTTAGAAGTGAAAAAAGGATTTTGAAACATGCAATCAAATAGTGGAAAGAAGTATGTGGGAGTTGTGATAAAAGTGATTCAAGATGCTCAATGGAGCAATGGGAAGAAGAGGCTTCAATGAGATAGAGGGTTGAAAACCAAATGAAAAGTATATTCTACCCTTTAGGTGAGGGTGACAGTGGTGGTATGATACCATCAGAGTTGAACTTGAGAAAGGTCCATGATAGCGTTTGGAGATGAACTTTTAAATAATTATTCAGATGAGGAAACTAACCAACCAACCAACCAAACAAACAAAACCCACAAAGGACTGTTAAAGACCTGAGCTTGACAGTATGTGGAGAGCCTCTGTAATTAAAACCTATGTACCTCAGGTGTGTCTAGCAATATCCAGTCAATGTGAAGATAGGGCACTGGAAAGAAATAGGATGTTTTCTCGAGATAAGGGGAAGCATGTCATCAGATGTTTTTAGAGATCCAAGAACCTTTTCTATGTTTGGTGAGTGAAATTGGAAGGTCAAACCAGTTTGTAGTTTACACATTTCTCTCCTTGCTAAATTACTAAAGAAAAATCTTGGAGAAGGCATCCAGCTTCTATATCTAAGGTGTGATGACTAAGCACAAAATGCAAAGGCCCCACCTTCCTTAAAAATGGACATATTTTTTTCATATAGCCCAAATGTGTTATCTTCATTGGAATTTGGAGATTGGAGAATATTGTTTTCAAGACAAGGCTCTCCAGATTTTCCTTTTTCTTCAGGCTATATCAAGTATGCGATCAATATTTTCCCTTGCAGATCAATTTGTATTCAAAAGGGTGAGGAAGAGGTATCATGAGACTTTATTTCACCGTTTCCAATTTTCCCTTATTTGATATTAGCCTTTAAAAGAAATCTCAATCCAAAAGCACAACTTTTGGTAAAATTATTCACATAAATCTACTTCATGTCACAGTATACGACAGATTTCTTTGTTGTTGTTAGGTTGTGTCGTACAGTGAAAAATGAACACCAGAGCTAAACACTGCACAGTCCTGTGGAATTCTTATGTTTGAGCCCATTGTTACATCCACTGTATCAACTCATCTTGCTGAGGGTCTTCTTCTTTTTTGCTGTCCCTCTACTTTACCAAGCATAATGCCCATATCCATAGGCTTATAGAATTCTGAAATCACTGAGCCTCAATTGTAAAGCCATTACTTCGTTTGTAGACCAGTGTAACCAGGATCCTGGAAAGCTGTAAATCTAGATGGATGTAGAAAAAGACTTTCTCTCACCTTCAGCATAAAAAAGGAAAGGAAAATTGACCCAGTCACATCAGTTATATTCACAAAAGACAGGTGAAGCAGGTGATATCTCACTTCTCTGGTAGAGAAGGGAGTACCATGAGCCTGGAGAAACTCCCCAGTGGGATGTACTTTTATGCAACCTTCCCAAACAAGAATCTTGGAAAGATTAAATTGCTTTGTCATTTTGCATCTTGCCACATACATTTCCATCTCCAAAAAAGAAGGTGTCTAGAGAACTGCGCATCTCCCCTGTTAGCAGATAATTAGTCGAAGATAAAACTATCTTCACTTGGGAAACACAACCTTATGCAAAGTCTGGAATATGCGGGCCTAAGTAAAGACCAGAACTAAGCCCTTTAGCAATACTGTTCAATGCTCAAAATAATTTCTTGAGAAACATTAAGTTCCTCAATTTGAGTTTCCTCTTTCAGAGTTTAGTCCTGTCATCAGATTTGTCATAGTTGAGTTCAATCCAAATCTTAAATTGGTATCACCCTGGGAAACTCTGAGCATATTTCATTTTTGTATGTAGTAGGATTATTTTTATTCTTAGAATCACCAGTCCTTCTAATTTGCAAGTGTTTTCACCACCCTGGTCAAAACTTTTGCACCCAGTAAGCAGTATCCTCACTTCATCCTCTCACTAGCCCCTGGTAGCCTCTAATATACTCTCTCTATGCAATTGCTTAGTCTACATATTTCATATAAATGAGATCATGCAATATTTGCCCTTTTGTATCTGGTTTATTTCACTTAGCTTAATGTTTTTAAGTTCCTTCCATTTCATAGCATGTAACAGAACAAGAAAATCTTAGAGCAGTCCTACTGACTAAGCAGATGACTTAAACACTGTGCCATCATATATCCTTACCTATAAAATGCGGACAATAACTTTACTGATTAGGGGCATTGTGATATCAAATAAGTTATGGGAGTGTAAGTCCCTTAGCAGCATGTCAGAGTGAAAATATTTGCTGACATAAATGTCAGCACTTTTCTTTCTTACATATTGAATCTGCTTAGTTTTGGTTGTGATTTTCTTAAGGAAAATATTTTCTTCAGGGTTCCTGTCCACCTTCACTTCCATTTTATTTCTTTCTTAAAAAAAATCTTTTTATTGGGGGCTTGTCAATTCTTATATTAGTTATTGATTGGGTCCCTTGGTAGTGCAATTTGGGTTAAGCTCCTAACCAAAAACTTGGTTGTTCAAAAAGCACCTTGAGTGGTTGCTGATGAAAAGACTGGTGATCTGATTCTAATAAGATTATAGCCAAGAAAAACATCTGCAGAAGTTCTACTCTGTATAATATGTTATGAGTCAAAATGGACTCAATAGGATTAGGTTTCTTTGTTGTTAATTTACTTAGATACATTAGGTAAATTCTTAAATACTCTGAACCTTGATTTCCTAATTCATTAAGTGAAGTGCTTAATAATATGAAATTTACATCACTAGACTGGAGATGATTGCTTTTTATATCATTGAGTGCAAATGATATATAATGGATTCTGGAACTTAATCAATATTATCTTTATTATAATTTAGAAATATAGTTAAAATAAATGATATCAAAAACCTTATATGGATTTTGAAAATCAGATTTCTTCTTGAGAGCAATGGGCATTTTGCTCATCTTGGGAATTCAACATGGAGAACACATGCTTGATGATCCTGGACAGTATAAATACCAATACATGTCAGTGGGGGTACTTTTAGTCCCCCAAGCATAATTAAATTTCCTCAATTAACCTCTATGATTTATCACTTTATAGCCGCTCCAAGTCATCATCTCAGTCTGATTCCTGTAAGACAATAATCTGTCAGAGAACAATATCTCAGCAGTTCCTCTGCTGTCATATTACATAAGAAGTTAGCATTACTCGGCTAGATTGTGGCCACATGATTAAGTCAAAATCTTCACCTTCAAAGGATTCTGTGCAACCGTGGCTGAGTAATTTTCTACTCCTTTTTTTCTAAGTCATTTTTTTCTTTATTTCTTTTTAAAAAAATTACTGATAGCATGAAATATATGTGTCTCTGCAGACCTTGCCAAAACGTCCCAGGGACTTGGCTTAATTATGACATGTATTGTTGGCTAAGGAAAACCAAAAATTCCTTTCATCAAGCCACTTCAACTCAAAGTAACTGTACAGGACTGAGGAGGACTGCTCCATGAGGTTTGTAAACCTTTGATTCTTTAGGGGAACATCTTTCTGCCAGAGAAAGCTGCACCCTCTGCAGCATAACCTGAGGCTGGGGACAGCCTGCCCACCCTCCACCAGGGCAGAGCCCACCCACCTGGTGGCAAGCTATGGCTGTGTTGAGATTAAGCCCCCACGCCGGCTCCAGATGATCCCTGCTCCGGCAGAGGCAGTGGCAGGGCTAAGGTCAAACCCCAATCAGCCTCCACTGTGGTGAGCAAAAGCCCCCAGCCCCTCAAAACCTAGTGGATCTGTGCCTACTTATGTTTAGGCTGCTCGTCCTGCGACCCAGCAGTGTGGAATTTCCCTCTTAGTAACTTTCCTGCGCTGATTTCTACGGAGCCCTTCTGGTACGTGTTACTCAGTCACCATCTTCCCAGAAGTCTCCTCAGTTCCATTTTCTTTTCCTTTCTTTCCCCAGCCCCATTTTCAAGGGAGACAACTGTGTTTCATTTTATGTAAACAGTCGTTATAGAATCTCCTTTGTAAGCCTCTTGTGAAGATTGAGACATTAGAGATTGACCATTGTTTTAATTGATTATAATTAAGCAGTTAACAAAGCAATTAATTCTAATTATTCTGTACTTGCAATTACCGTATATACTCGAGTATAAGCCAACCCGAATATCAGCTGAGGCACATAATTTTATCACAAAAAATGTGCTGAAAAAACTCGGCTTATACGCGAGCATGTATGGTAAATAGGTTATGAGTTGGGTTGGGCAGGTGAATGCGACAATTTTATAGCCTTCAATTTTTCATACTCTAGAGCAGAGGTGGACAAGCTATCCTTCTCATCACCTGCTTTTGTATATAAAATTTTATTGAAACCAGCTGTGCCTGTGAATTTGTTTACCTATTGTCTATGGCTGCCTTTCAGTGACAACAACAGGATGGAAAGGTTTCAACTGCTTGAAAGGATTAAAGTATTCCCTGACTGGCTCTTTGCAGAAAAAGTTCGCTAACCCCAACTTCAGAGATAGAGAAGAGGTCTAGTCTCAAAGAGAGTCATATACCAGCCTCTCAGCCTTTTCTAGGGTGATACAAACAGTGAATTACTTTATCTACTAACAGAAAACTCTAAAGACCAAACTAACTGTCAACAAGTCTATTCTGAGGCATGGTGACCCTGCCAGGACAGAGTCGAACTGTCCCTGTGGGTTTTTGAGCCTGTAAATCATTATAAGAGAGGATTACCTCATCTTTCTTCCAAAGAGCAGCTGGCAGGTTGGGAATGCTACCCATGTGGTTACCAGCCCAATGTGTAACCCACTACACCACTAGGATTCTATACCCACAGAAAAGTTGCCTTCAAATGGACACAGAGGCACAGCGAAGAAAGATCTTCTGATCTATGTCTGAGAAGTCAGGAGGATGCCATTCTGTTCTGAAACATGGTGTCATCTTGAGCCTGATTCAACTGCATTGAAACTTTTTTCCTCCTTTTTATCTTTGTTAAAATGAGCTCAAATTTCACAAAAGACTTTAAATCCGTTGCAGTTTTTCTTTTCCTCCTTGTACACCCACTCAGACCAGTCTTAATACTAATAGTTAAAATTTTGAGGCTTTTAAAGTCTGTGACACTTTTTTTGAATTACATAATTTTAAATTTATTAAATTTTATTATGACTTCCTCCCTTTTATCTGTGGACTATAACATATACAAAGAAAATCCTACTATCAATAGTTACACAGGCCATTGCATCAGAACAGTCACGTATCCCAGGAACTTCCCTGTGTATATAGTTTTTCTTCTTCTTTTCCCATCCACCCTCCCTCTTTGATCTGATATATGATTGCCCAATAGTTTTTTTCAATGTGTGGATTCTCTTTTTACTCTTTTGATAGAATCTTTTTGATGTACACAAATACCATATTTTTATAAGATCCTCAACCTCTATTTCACCTTGTTTCTTCAGAAGTGTGGATGTGTTTGTAGTGTGTGCTTTTCATTATGTTTGGAAGTATATTTATGCCTGTACAAGGGGTGTTAATTTTGTTTCTATTTTCTTTTCTCACTGTGATCCCAATGGTTATTGGACTTATGGTTAGGTCTTTAATTGATCTTGAATTCATTTAGTACATGGTGTGAGGTATGGGTCCTGTTTCTTCCTTTGGTATGCAATGCGTGTTCTTTTACTTTATATTTACAAAAGAAATCTTCCACCCCATCAGTCCTGACCCCCCCAAAATGTCTCTTTATACAAATATTTAACAATTAAAATCAAACAAAGATAAGCAAGTTAATTATTTGTGTGTCAATAAGCACACAAGTACAATTACCTTTCATGGAGCTGTCATAATTAGAGTTTAAATTTCCTACAAGTGATTTATAGGGAAGTTCTGACTGTTGGCCAGAAGGAGGGGCCTGTATTACAAGTCAGCAAATTCTAGTACAAAGATAGTCCGTGGGCAGGAACAGGCTCTTCTTGTGCACAGTTGTCACCTGGCCCTGATGGAGGACTCTGGAGTGGCCCCACTTGCTTGCACTCCCCTAGGTGGCTCAGCCTGGGGACCAGGTGGACTGTGTGTGGGGGGTGGGGTGGAGGGTGCGGCGGCAGGGTGGAATGGGCTGCTGGAAGGAAGGCCTGCTGTGGGCTGTGCTGCTCCCTGGGGGGATTCTCGGCCCCAGCAATGCTGTATGTGTCTGCATCAGCATGGGTTGCCTGCTCCTCTTCCTCCTCCTGTGGCTGTCAGGGGCCGGGCGGGTGATGATGGCCTTGCCTGGGCCCTGTTTCATTCTTTTGTAGATGCTTATCCAAGTTTTCCAGCACTGTTTATTGAAAACACTATCTCTTCCCACTTAAGATGTTTTAGTACCTTATTAAAAAAAATCAGGTGCGTGTAGGTGCTTGTTTGTATTTCCTGGTTCTCTAGTCCAATCTGTTGGTCTATATATCTATCATTTTATCAATACCAAACTGTTTTGTTTACAGACAAACAAGCAGTGAGGGTGCTAGTGGGGCAGGAGGAAGGTAAAAGGAAATAGAGGAAAGAACTAGGAAGCAAACCCATTTATAGAGTTATAAACACATGTGTACATATGTAAATCTATTAATGCACAAATAATAGTGTCAGACTATGTACTTATATTTATATGGCAGTACATTGAGGTAGTGGATGGACTCTGGGCTTCTACTTAAATATTCCTTCAACACAAGAACACTTTGTTCTAATAATGTGGCACTGGGTAATTCCCACCCCTACATGATCACTGAAGACAAACTGGGTGCATAAGCAAATGTGGTGAAGAAAGCAGATGGTGCCTGGTATTAAAAGATATAACATCTGAGGTCTTAAAAACTTGAAGCTAAACAAGCGGCCAGCTCACAGGGAATCAACAAAGCCCACCTAGAAGCACACCAGCCTGTGTGATCATGGGGGGGTCAATAGGAATAGGCATCAAAAGTTCAAAAGTAAACAATCTCATCAAGGTGACAGAGAGGGGTCAAAGTAGAGACCCAGAGCCCAGCCATAGATAATTGGACATTCCCATGTAGAGGGTCTGCACCGAAGAGAAAACACATCCAGGGGGCAGTTTAACACACAACACTCCTCTAGTTCTTTAATCCTTCCTCCCCCATGATTATGATCTCAGTCTTACCTCGAAAATTCCGCTAGACCAGTGTACATACAGTGGCACAGATGAGAACTTTCAATATATGGAACTCAGGACAGATAAGTCCCCTCAGAAACAGTAACGAAGTAGCGATTCAAGGAGGGTAGGGGAAGGGAGGGGGAAGAAGGAGGGAGAAGAGGAACAGATAGAAATGATGGCAGAATAAACTCCCTCAAGGGGGACGAATACCAGGATAACTGGTGAAGGGATAGAATGGGTGGTATAAGATATGTATAAATACTAATAATACTTTTACTTAGTTACAATTTTATTTACTTGTAATTAAGTTTAAATCCTTGAGGGGGTCCAGTATCACACCGACTCTGTGTCCAATGGCCTTAGTAGGCAGGTTACTACTGAATTTGGCTCAAACCATGCCAGTTTCCATGAACAAGAGTTACCTTTCCCCAGATGACTCTGGTTTCCTTAGGTTTGCTACAGGAGTATGGTGGGAAAAAGCAAGGCTGTAAATCTCAATGGAAGCACAGTGCCATATCGTTTTCTTCCATTGCAAAGTGACCGGTGGCATTCAACCACCCAGCTTTTGATTAACGGACACATGTTTGACCACGGCATCATCTAGGGTGGCAATGAATCAGAATAGGCTGGATGGCAATGAACTTCTTTAAAAATCGTATGAAAAGATAAGGATTCCCTGGGTGGCACGAATGCTTAAATGTTAGCTTACTAATTGAAAGATTGGCAGTACAAATCCACTCAGATGTTCTAGGAACATGCTTCTGGGGTGGGGGGGGAAGCATAGCTTTTATTCTGATGCACATAGGGTCATCTTGAGTTGGGATTGACTTGGGTCAAGACAATGGGTAGTAGTATATCTGTTCTTGTGAGGTGTCATCAAGCTGCTTTCAACTCATTGCTGTTAGGCGCCATTGAGTGATTCTGACCCATACGCAAAACAGAGCAAAACACTGCCTGGTTCTGTGCCATCATTACAATTGTTCCTGTGCTTGAACCCACTGTTGCAGCCACTGTGTCCATCCATTTCATTGATGGCCTTCCTCCCTTTCCCTGCCTGTCTAATTTATGAAGCCCTTCTCCTTTAGCTTGCTTCTATGGTGCACTCTGGGTATCCAACTTCCAAGGCACATGTGTGTGTCCTTTTAGCCGTCCATGGTGTTTTCAGTATTCTTCACCAGCACCACAATTTAAACACATTAATTCATACTCAGTCTTCTTTATTCGGTTTCCAACTTTCATAGGCATATGAGGCCATTGAAAATACCAAGGCTTGGGTCAGGTGCACCTTTGTTTTCAAAGTAACATCCTAGCTTGTCAATGCTCTAAAAAAGTCTTATGCAGCAGATTCACCCAATACAAAATGTCTTTTGATCTCTGGATTGCTGTTCTCATGACCACTGATTAGATTAATGCAAGATGAAATCCTTGACAACTTCAATCTTTCCTTCATTTATCATGATGTTACCCTATTGGGGGGCCTGGGGAGTAGTGGTTACACGTTGGGCTGTTAACTCAAAGGATAGTAGTTCAAAACCACCAGCTACTCTGTGGGAGGGAGATGAGGCTTTCTACTCTGGTAAACAGTTAACAGCCTGGGAAACCCACAGGGACATTTCTACCCTGTTCTATAGGCTCACTAGGAGTCAGCCTCGAATCAATGGCAGTGAGTTGGTTTTTATTTTTCGGTTCTTGACATCTATTGGTCCAGTTGTGAGGATTGTTGTTTTCTTTACATTGAGTGGTAAACCAATATTGAAGGCTGCAATCCTCGATATTCATGCTTCAAGTCTCCTCACTTTCAGCACACAAGGTTGTGTCATCTGCATACGGCAGGTTATTAGTAAGCTCATAGTCACTCTGTGGTACAGAGTATAACTTACTCATAGGGTTTTCTTGGCTATAATCTCTATAGAAAGAGATCTCCAGGTATTTATCCTACAGAGCCACTGAATAGTGTTACACTGACATTTGGGAGAACTGCTAAACTGTTTGAGATACTAGGAATTCATAGATTATTATTATTATTAGTTATATTATAGCATTAAAAAACAAAGTCCATTATATGATCTGGTGCCTATCCTCTCACTGCCGTTGGGTCCATTATAAATTATAGAGACTCTGTGGGACAAAGTAGAAATGCCCCTGTGGGTTTCTACCACTATACATCTGTAGGGGTGTAGAAAGCCTTATCTTTCTCCCATGGAGCAGCTGGTAGTTTTGAACTGCTGACCTTGTGGTTATCATCTCAACACATAACCACACGACCATGGCTGCTGGATGCCTATTCTTAGAAACATAAATTCCCATTAAAATCTAATGATTAGCGGCCACTGCTAGAGCTTCCCCTGCCTTTTTTTAACTTGTAGAAAACCCATCTTCACTTAACAGTTTTGATTGTGCTTGATTTGACCACATTGGGTAGCAAAGGCTCTTATTTCATGTCTCTGTGGCACACGGGAAATAATTTCCTCTTCCATTAACCTTGAATATATCATCTTAGAAGTCAAGGTCACAGATAATGGTTTGGAGGAGAGCTGGAACTCATTTGGCTGCTCCTGATGCTTCCATTCCCAGAACACAATCCAGAGGGAAACTTCTAGTTGTATCAATTCATTGTTGTTCTTTACTCAAAGGTACGAAAGTATATTTGACAAAATAAGTATAAATTATCACGTTATCCCACTGGTGTCCAACACAGAGTGTTAAAAACGGATTAAATCCTCCACTAAATTCCCCTGCTGTGTGTGCTGCTCAGCTTTGTGACTAACAACACATACTCACCAATCAGAACTGAAAAGGCCGGGGCAGGGAAGCTGTTAGGGCACACATTCATCTTTCATTGTCCTCCTCAGATTTTTTCTTAGTGAAGCAATGGGGCATTTGGGATTTGGTTAAGATGAACAAGTCAAAATTTAAGGTTTATGGCCTTCTGCTATTCCTTAGACATGCATGTTCACTAGCGTATGCAAAAAGTTCAGCTTGACTTCTTTTTGCAAGTGAAAATTCCCATGATGTAGCACACATGTCCTAGAAACCAAGCATGACAAGACTTCCTAGATAATGAGGGATTCACTGTAAGCAGTGGAAACACATGGACAGAACACAGGGACTCCGATCCCTTCCATATCCCTCTGACAACTTCAAAGGATAGAATTTAAAAATAGGCTTCTACTTAGAACTGTGATGAAGGAGTCGGGATTTGGGGTGATTTCAGATTATCAACACTGAAGGAGATTTAGACAGCTCAAGGAAAATATGAGGCCAATGTCATCCAGACTCTCTGATGTTCCTTCCAGCTCCTCTAAAGCTTTAATTACAAAGGTAAGTAGGTTAGATTGAGACGTCTAGTAGTCCTTGAGAAAGTGGGTATTTTCTCAACTGGGTATTATTGTTCAACTGCTGCATTGTTCACTTGTTAGTCAAATTAAACTGGAAAGCATGTGCTTTAGAATCCCAGAGAATTAAAATTCTGGTTCTTCCAGCTTTTACCTATGTGATGCCATATCTGAACCTTTTTTTTCATCCTGTATCTAGAGTTTCCCTTCTCAGAGTCAGTGTGATCATTGAATAATATAGCATATCCAAATAATTTAGCCCCCACTAGATGATACATGCTCGTAGTCCTGATGGTGCTATGAGTTAGGCTCTGGGCTGCTAATTGCAAGAACATCAATCCCTCCATAGGAGAAAGATGAGATTGTCTACTCCTGTAAAGAGTTACAGTCTCAGAGACTTTATATAGGGTTGTTCGAAGTCAAAATTGACTTGATGACTATGGGGTGTTTGTTTTTTTTAAGATGATTAACAAAGTCCATGGGGAGAGGGCACAAAGAGTTAACAACTCTTATGAACTAAAACACTTGTACTTCAAAATCACCCAGATTTGCCTCTGAAAAAAGTCTGGCGATTTGTTTCCAGAAGGTCAGTTATGAAATCCCCATAGTTGTACTATGCAACATGTGGCGTCACATTAAATGAGGTTAGCAACTGGACATTTGCTTGTCTGTGTCACACGGTAAGGGATGGATATGGATATATTTTCATACAGCACTGTCCCTTGATGGCTGGCCTCTGTTATCTGAGATTGAGGAGCTAGATAGATATAGATTACATGGTATCCCCATTATCTAAACTCACAGTTTGACTTCTTCCTATGCAAGTTCAGGAATCAGGTGCATGTGGATAATGAGGGCTAATTGTCTAGAGTTATGACCCCCATCATAGCTATACTAAATCACGTGATCTGAAATTAAATCCTAGGAATCTGCATTTCAATATTATTTCAGAGTGATTCATTGGAGCTTTAATGTCTGAGAAACACAGTTTCATGCTCGGCACAGGGATCATAGAGTTCCTTTGAACTCAGAATTTCAGATGTAACTCTAGATTATACACTTATTCTTCATTTGAAAACTTTTAATTGTGAATTAGGTGAAGGTTTACAGAGAATATCATCAGTTCTACATTCAACAATTCATATACATTGTTTCAACTCACTCTTTGCAAGCCTTTCAATGCACAAACACCCACCTTCCTCCCTGTATTTCCTATATCCTAACCCTCTGAACTTTGTCCTTGAATAAATGCTACCATTTTGGAAAACTAGAGGTTCATTATGTCTAAAGTTCCTTGTGCTCAACAAAAAAGAGGTCTTCATGACACTGTGGGGTAAACATTGAGCTACTGACCACAAGGCTGTTGATTGTTAGTCACTCTGCAGTGGAAAGATGAAGATGCATGGTGCCACAAAGATTTACCTTCTCAGAGGCCCTAAGGAGCAATTCTACTTTGTACTATTTAGAATCACTTTGAGTCAGAATTGACTCACTGGGCTGTGAGGTTTTCTGTTTTTTGGGTTTTTTTTTTGTGCTAACCAAAAGATTGGCAAATCTGTTTAGTAGTGCCATAGTATAAAGGCCTGGCATTTTACTTCTATATGATTAAATTCATATCCACGGGTCTATTCTGACTCATAGTGACCCTATAGGACAGGATAGAACTGCCTCGGTGGCTTTCTGAGCGGGACCTAGTTATGGGATTAGAAAGCCTGTGTTTTTCCCGAAGAGTCTAGTGGTTTCAAACTACTAACCTTTCAATTTGCAGCCCAGTGCACAGCTGCCCACTATGATACCAGGCCTCCTTCTATGAGATTACAACCATTTAAAAAACCTTATGTAATACAGTTGTTCTCTGACGCCTATGGGTTGCCATGACTAGAATGATTTTGATGGTACCAGGGTAGAAGCCTGATAGAAGCTTTGCATGGTTTGCATGCTTCTTTAATTAATAGACTAAGCCCAATGAAGACTGCACTTTTTCAGCAACCTTCTTAAATGCACTCTTGACCTCCTTGTTCCTCAGGCTGTAGACCAGAGGGTTCAGCATGGGGATGACCATGGTGTAAAACACGGATGCCATTTTGTCCGTGTCCATGGAGTGACTGGAACTTGGCTGTAAGTACATGAAGATGACTGTCCCGTAGAAGATGGAAACAGTAGTGAGGTGGGAAGCGCAGGTGGAAACGGCCTTCTTTCGCCCCTCAGCTGAATGCATTCTCAAGATAGCCATAAAAATGAACAGGTAAGAGTTCAAGATAACCAAGAGTGTAAAAAAGACGTTGAAAGCTGCCAAAGCGAAGAGCACAATCTCATTTGTGTAGATGTCAGAGCAAGACAGAGCCAGCAGTGGGGGGATGTCACAGAAAAAGTGGTTGACCACATTGGAATGACAGAAGGAGAGGTGAAACGTGAAGGCAACATGGATGGAAGACTGCAAGAGGCCACAGATGTAGGAGCCGGCGACCAGTAGAAGACACACCGTGTTTGTCATGGTGGTCGTGTAATGCAAGGGTTTACACACTGCTGCGTGTCGGTCAAAGGCCATTGAGGCCAGGAGGAAACTTTCAATCGTGGCAAAGGCTGCAAAGAAGAACATCTGGGCAGCACATGCATTGTAGGAGATGATCTTGTCTCCTGTGAGAAACGCCACCATGACCTTGGGAGCAACTGCTGAGGCATAAACACAGTCTACCAGGGAAAGATTGCTGAGGAAGAAGTACATGGGGGTGTGGAGTCGGGAGTCTAAAAGGATCAAAACAATCATCCCAAGGTTCCCAAACACAGTGATGAAGTAAATGAGAGCGAAGATTATAAATAATGGGGTTTGCAGCTCTAGGGCATCAGTTAATCCCAAAAGAAAAAATTCAGTCACCTCTGAGGTGTTCTCCATCAAGGTCATTGGCAAGTCATCATTGAGGCACCTATAACAAGATGAAAAAATGCAAGCTTATACTATTTGAATGCTATCACAAGAGCTGAATGTGATACACCCTCCCGCCCATCCCTCCCCCCCCCCACACCACAGGTGTCCTATCCAGGACAGGATCTTGTGTGTAATAAGTTGGAGGGAACACTGGGCAGAGGCAGAGTGAGTGAGGGCAATAATCTAGACGTGGTATGCAAAGGCACTAGAATGTCTCTGCGCATGGTGATTTTCCCAGAGCTCAAATTATGACTTTGGAGCACATTTTACCTTGCTTGGTGTAACATACACTTGGGAGTCCATATTATACTACACTAGATCTATATAATACCATGCTAGATCTCTATTATACTACACTAGATCTCTATTATACTACACTAGATCTCTATTATTCTACACTAGATCTCTATTATTCTACACTAGATCTCTATTATACTACACTACATCTCTATTATTCTACACTAGATCTATATTATACTACAACTAGATCTATATTATACTACACTAGAGAGGGACTCATTTCCACTAATTGCCATGCCTTGCAAGCACTCTTCTCCATTGATATATTGCATTTTGTACTGATATGTAGAAAAGTCAATCAACAGATAATAAAATATAGAAAACATTTGGCCAGTCACTCTTATATACTGCTAACAAAACCTATCGTATACATTCTTCAGCTATCAGGGCCCCTCATCAACTTGTTCATGATAACTGAAGATACTCTGCATTAGGGACATCTTGAGTTTTTAAAAATAATTTTATATTGTGAATTAGACGGGAGTTTACATTGCAGATCACCTATTTTGTGTGCAGTAACTTGAATTACTTATCAACTCCTCTGAATCACCTACTCTGATTTCTCTTCTCTCTTTTGTGGAAATTATTTTCCCCTTCACACAAGTTAATATTTATTTACCTCCTAGACTATGGTCTCATTTCTGTCCCTTGCCCTCCTTCCCATTATTAACCATCCAACTCTGTTTCCTTTGGTATGAAGACCTTTGTCTTCTTGATTTTTTCCCTTAACAGTGGTCGCATACAATATTTGTCCTTTTGTAATGAACTGAGTTTACTGAGCATAAAGTTATCCAGGTTCATCCATGGCATGGGGTACTTCATAGTTTATACATGATTCTTTGGTGATGCATAGGGAACACACACATTTTAACTTCTAATCCACAATAACCATTAATTCGGTGTTTCGATCCAACCACTGGTCCTTGAAGCAAGTTTAAAAGCCTCTTGCACATCCTTATTGCCTTGGTGGCCTCTTTCTGTAACTATGCTTTCTTTGGAAGAAGGGGGAAGAAGAGTTACTATTAGTCAGAAGAGTTAATATTATTTTAACAGGTGTTCCCAGTTGGTAGCAGTTAACATATAGGGCTACCAAGTGAAATGTTGGAGGTTTGAGTCAGCTGAGTCCTGGAGTTCTACTTCGGAAAACTTAACCATTCGAATTCCTATGGCACACTATTATACTCTGACACACACAGTGTTGCCATCATTTAGAGTGGACTCATTGACAACCATATTTTTAGTGTCCTCAACCAAGTCACAGATTCCCTGGCGTGTCACCGCATGCACTCACCTCCAGGGTCTGCTAATTGCTATTATTGTCATCCTAGTATAAGAGGACACTCAACGCAAAAGCCACTCCTGGTCCTTGAGTGTTTATTTACTTCACTTCTCCTGATTTACAGTCCTTCACATTCAAGGCAGGATAGGATATGACCCTTATTTTAAAGCATAGCCTAGTAGGAAAACCTATATACAAACAGGAATGTTAATCATATTGTATTGCCAGAAGAGAAGCAAGCCTAGGGTACTTTGAGCAGAAAGTATGCAGTTTTAGTTCAATTTCAGGGCACAAGGACTTTCTATTTTATGGCAGTGTTAGCTTCTGAGTTTTGGCTTGGAGGCTAAGGAAATAGGAATCATAATGGATTACTTATTACAATAGCAAATTCTTTGTATAACACTTACTATGAGCTAGGAAGCAGCTATAAACGGTCATATTTATTAACTCATAAATTCACTAGGCAACTCTGAGGCAGATTCTGGCACTCTCATCAGCTTGCTTAGGGAGGCACTGAGGTTTAAAAGGTAAATTATTTCCCCAATGGATAAAGCAGTTGATAGAGATTTGGACTCAAGAAACCTGGTTTAAAATTCATAAATTTTAATACTCACAGCAAAATAGTGTGTCAAGTTAACTTTTCTGTTTCCTCATCATTTAAATGGGAATAACAACTTGAACCATGTAAGGCAAATAAATGCAATAACCTGTCACAGAATAAGTACTCAATACTCTAAGTTATTATTATCAATATTGTTGCTACTACTATTAGATCTGCTATGCCAGTCAGAGGAGATATCATGCATAAAGACAGGAACTGATGAATACAAACATATAAACCAGAAATTATAGACAGATAGGAGTTACTTATTCATTGCCCAGTCAAAATCTCATTTAGGAGTTAATGTGCAAAGTAACTGGTAGAAATAAGAGAGATGGGAGAAAGAGTTGGAGGAAGTAATTTGATTATAGATAAAACACAGCCAATTTAGAAGAGTCTAAGAGGACCATTTGACCAATATAATGAAAGAATACACTTTTCTCAATTGTACAAGTAAGTGCCACTAACTGGTTATAAACTTAGATAAGATATGACTTTAGGAATAATATGTTCAGTCCTTGAATTTCAGTTTTATTTTCTATGAGTATAATACATTCATAAAACATTTGTGTACCCTTTTCATTGGGCTGTGAAGATTAAATTAAGATGTTAGGTGTCATTGACTAAATTCAAATGTACAAACACTGCCTGGTCCTGTGCCAGCCTTACAATTGTTGTGACTTTTAAATTTATTTTTGCAGCCACGTGGTCAATATATCTCACTGAGGGTTTTTCTCTTTTTCACTGACCCTGTTCTGTATTAAGCATGATATCCTTTTTCATGGACATGTCCCTCCTGAGAACATGTTCAAAGTATGTGAGAGGAAGTCTCACCATCCTTGCTTCTCAGGACCATTCTGCTTGTACTTCTTGTAAGGCAGGTTTGTTTGTTTTTTTCTGTCAATCACGGTAATTTCAATTTTTTTCACCCAAATTGTAACTCAAATGCACAATTTGTCGCCAGTTTATCTTAATAATTGTTCGGTTTTTAAATCCATATAAGGTGCTTGAAAATCATATACCTGAGTCAGGTGTACTTTGGTCCTGCAAATGATAGCTTTGCTTTTTAACACTTCAGGTTTTTTGGCAGCAGATAAATGAAGATATGGGAAGGCGTATCTAAAAGATGGAAACCTCTTAAGCCAATGCCTGTCATATGGTCAGTGGTAGTTCCCCTTCTCTCTTGTTTGCCTCCTAGATGACTTTGCGAAAATGTCAGCTCATACTAGCACCTTGTTTTATAAGAATGAATATCCTAATTCCTGACTTTTTAAAAGGGGTAGCCAATTCTTCAAACTAGTCCCCCAAAGGTTCTAAGAGTTTGTCATCCTATCAACTATGAAGTAACTTCCTGGTCATCGATTGCTAGTGAACTATGCTTGCAAAAAAATGTCCATTTTGCACCCAAACACATCAACATGTGTTTCTAGGTTCATTTCTTCCTAAATTAACTCAAATTTTTGTATCATGCTGATATACCGAATGGTCAATATATTGATAAACTACTCTGTTCATTCTTCCACATATATAGGGACACAAAAATGCCCTTTTAAATCTAGAAATGCAGAGATGTAGAGATTAGAGTAGGAGAGACTACAAAACGCCAGACTAATTTTAATTCTCATTCTCTCGATAACACGCTGACTATAGGTGCAACTAACCTGATCATAGTCACAAAATGAAACACTGCCTCCATGTTCTTGGCAGGGATGTGACAATGAATGTGAAAGTTGGTAGAAAAGTAGAAAGTGACAATAATCTTTTAAATTAGGCAATCTGAGTTATCTCTTCATAGTTACTGTGGATACACAGCCAATAAAACCAAAAGTCCAAACTTTGATGCTGCGAAGAAAATGGCTCAAAAATTGAGATCCTTAAAAAGATGTTGGCAGTATAAAACTTCTGAAATTCAGAAAGGAAGGTATGGCCACACTACTCTTATAGCGTTTTGTAAGTTGTATTGCAGTTTAGAGGCACTGTCTTCCTGGCTTTGAATCAAATCCCCTTCCAAGCTAGCCATTTCTGTGAGGGAATGTGATAGTAATGAGCATGTAAGTCTGGGTGACAGAGAATTGTACATTCAAGTGGAAAAAACAATGACTAGGATTGGGAGGACAATGGGCTTCCCTTGACCCCATCACATAAGTTTCCTTTCTCCTCATTTATAAAATAAAATAATAGGACCTCCTAGGATCTCTTAAACTGTGATTTAATTTCCCCCCAATACTTACTTGTTTCCTTGGGAACAATTTAATGGTCTTCCAAAGATGTGAGCACAGAACACTTTCATATGCAGGCTGTTGATCTGAAATCCACATCCAGGAACACATCATGCTGGATAAAGTGTTTCTCTATCTTCTAGGTTGTGGAGCTACATATCGCCTTGTGTTCTTGCAAATATCAAGGCAAATTCAACAACCTCTTACACAAATCTTCAGGGAAATATTTGGTGTCAGGAGGGTAAACATCTCAGGAGGCTCCTGATCCCAGGTTGGCTCGCCTAACTTGACTTCAGCTGGATATATCAGCGACTAACGTTTGCATTTTCTCTGGCAGTGCTTACCTATGATGACATGAGGGAATGAAACTTAGAATAGGCAGCAGCATCACAAGTTGATTACCAGGAGTAACATTTTCACTGAAATCTGTAGCTTATGTAATGTTGACAGCTCATGTAAGTTTCTTTAGACCTAGTTATTCCTCACAAGATTACAGGGTACCTTTAGAATTACAATCTTTCTTGTTCACTTATGTATTTATTATTTAATTATCTGCTTGAGACAGAACTGATGTTTGGATGCTTTTCTTTTTTCTTTTATTCTACAAGTGATATATTTCTTTTGTTCTACAAGTGATGAATTCATTTTTCTGTAGTCACGTCTTTTAATTTAATAAATTAATATTCCACAGTTATCACTTCCTTAATAGGCGATTACCACTACTTCTTTTTTTCAATTTATTTTTTATTATTGCCGTAAATACACACTAGTATACCCATATGAAGGAAACTCTTTCTTGTTACTTTTTTGTTGGTATTTTATCAGTGTTCATTAAATCTTCATGATTTTCTTTATTTTCATTTTGATGAGGTTTATTAATTCTCTTTGAGGTTACCCTGTAATTTATTAATTTCCTCCCAACTTTAAAACTGTCAGTTTGATCTTGAAATTAACTTGACTTCCTTTCCATTTGAAAATTCTGTAGCTACACTATTTAGTCCCTGTTTTTAATTTGTAATTATCTTCACTCCAAAGTGATTATCATTGATTGAGTGTTTTCAGTGTTGTAGATTTCTTTTGCGTTTTATCTGGGTTCGCTTTGGTGTGGTGTCATTGGTGTTAATCTCAGGTTGTTGTTTGCTACTCTTAGTTCTCTGTTCAAAGAGCTTGTTTAGTACTTTTTATAAGTCTGGTCTAATTGTCACAAGTTTCTTTAATTTTTGTTTATTTGAAAATTAATTATTGGTTGGTAACTTTTTCCCCTAGAGTTTTACATATGCCATTCCATTCCATTCTTACTTCTGATTGCTGCTGACAAGCCAGAGCTTAATCTTATCAGTTATCCTTTGTATATAATTTTTGTCTTTTTTTCAAGCTGCTTTCATGAGTCTTTCCTTGTCTTCGATTTTGAAAAGATTGATTCTGATATGTCTTAGTGATTTTCTGTTGGAGTCTGTCCTGTTTGGGTTCATTCAGCTTTCTGAATGCATATATTCTCTTTCATGTTGTTAGTTAAGTTTTTATCCAATAACTTTTCAGCAATTTTCTCTAGTTTATTTTTTGACTCTTCCAGTTCTGAAATTTCATGCATATGTAAATTATTCTTTTGATTATTTCCTATATGGTTGTTAGGCTTTCTTCTGATTTTATGATTCCCCCCTCCCACCTTTAAAAAAAAAATTCCACTCCGTGTGGTAGTTACATAGTTTGGTGTCAATTTGGGACTTGAAAGGATTAAGAGTGAAAGGGTGGAGTCTAATCTGTCAAGCAGGTCATAGCCAATGAGGCCTCTGTGTGGTCATGGCCTTCTCCTGAGGATTCTTGGAACTCTGAATTTCCTCCTTGGAGGAGGAAGACACTCTTTCTCTCTGTTCACTCCCTGAGAGATGCTCTACTGACAAGACACATGGCACTATGCTGATAGACCCTGGGCCCTTAGAACTGAAGGAAGCATATGGAGACTCCTTCTAGTACTGAGATTCTTCTAGTGCCACTGGATCCACAAGACTTTGCACCCACTGGCCTGTGATCTTCCTGCATTTGGTTTCATTGCATGTATTTTGGGAGTCTGAAGAGAACTTTATAGGTTGGTATTGGAACTATGGACTTGATCTGGACTGGGCCAAGATGCTTTCTCAATATTGAACTGCTCTTGTATATAAAGCTCTTTCCTATACACACATGATTCTCCCTGGATTTGTTTCTCTAGTCTACCTGGTCAAGCACGTGCTAATATCAGATTAGTATTGAGAAAATTGTCTTCAATTTCACTAATTCAGTCCTCTATCCACAGAGGACTGTACTCCTTTGCCCTTTGAATGCATTATCAGTTGTACTCCTTTGCCCTTTGAATGCATTACCCATTTGTGAAATCTTAGCCATCTCCTAGATTTCTATTTTCTGTTTTTGTATGTTTTCTAACTTTTCATTTATCTCATCAGTTTGTTTCTAAAGTGTTGTCCTGAATTCTTTAAAACTTGTTTTTGTGTTTTTCTTGATTTAGTCTGAAACTTCCTCTATCCCGCTCTCAGTCCATTAAATTCATTCTTTTGAATTCTTTTTCAAGTTACTCCAATGCCACATTTTTCTCCTAACGGGTTCCTGGCTCTATATTTTGATTAATTGATTGCTTCTGTGTATGAACTGAAATCATCTATTGTATCCAAGATACTTCAGTTGCTATATTTCAATATAATTTATAATTTTATATTCCTGTCTATTTAATCACCATATATTTCAACCTGGGTATGATAAAGAATGAAAGTGTGTTTGTAGCTCTCTGTTTAATGTTCACATTGCACATTTGAGGGTTTCTGTGACTGGTGATGGCTGTTGGCTGCTGTTAATCATTGATCAGATGGTACAAGAGTAAGTAGTGGTTGTTTGTCCAGTGGTTGAGGCTGCAGGAAATTGGGGCAGCAGTGGTGGGAGTGGGCGCTTGTGTACATAGTTGCTGCCTTCAGCTGGGTGATACTTGTAAAAAGAAGAATAGAAAAGAAAAAAAAATAAGAAAGCAAAGCACAGAAAAAAGATAATAATAAAAATAAAGAAAAAAATACAAGTGGGAAAAGAACAAATAACAGCAAAAAAATATATAGACTGTAATCACAGAAAAAAGAGGAAAATGAAAAAGGGAAGAGGAAAAGAAAAGGGAACAATCAAAATCTGGAAAGGAGAAAATAAAAGAGAAAACGAGAACAGTAATGAAATTAAGAGAAAAGTCTGAATAATGGAAGTGAAGCAGGAAGGAAAATCAGAAAGGAAAAAAGGGAGAAAAATAAAAGAAAACAAACAAATGATAAAATTGTGGGTCGAAGGGCAGGGCAGGGCCCAGAGAAATGAAAAAAGTGAAAATGCAGCTGGTACTAGTCAGTATCCTCGACCAGCCCAGGAGGTCAGTGTCGGGTGAGAGGATTGGGAGAAGATGAAAAGGAGAGAAACCTAGTCCTAGATGGAGTTCCTGATGGTCTAAGAGGTATCTGAGGCCATGGTGCCTAGTCTGGAAATAGTTTTTTCAGACCCAGAGGGAAGCTGGAAAGAAGGTGGCTGGTTATGGAAGAAGGCCTTACCAGCTTAGTATTGCTCATCTTTTGACTGATAAAGTGGAGTTCAAATGCCTCCATATGTGGTGGTGGCACGTACCTGAGGGTGTGTCACAGGATTCTGGGTGGGTGAGGGTGGGAGTTGGTCAGGTTTCTGGTCACCACAAGAGAGTGAAGAACAAAGGGAGGATTATTCCTTTCTGGTTGCCAGTCACTGGTGTTCTTACTTATGTTGTCCAGCATGAGTGTTGCGAAAGTTCAAATGGCCACATGGTCTTACTCAGCTGACAATTTACCCCATGAGTTTGTCTCTAGTCTTGAAGCTTTTGTTCCGCTTCTTCTCCTAGTCAGTGTTCAACTCACATCTCTATCCTTTTCTCCGAAGCACAGGGCTTTTAGATTATCATTTTATATTTTTCCTGTGGACACTTGTGTCTCTGTGAAAGAGGAGTGTATCTGTTCAGTCTTCTATCTTGCTCAAAGTATTTTGGTTCACTTTTCAGTGCTATAGATTATCCTAGTTTGGGCACAGAATATAAATGGGATATTTATTCACTATCTCACCACTTGTGAGAGACTTATTTTACTTTATTCAATGTTTTCAAAGTTCATTTATTTTGCAGCTTGTATTAATAGCTTATTCTTTTTTATTGTCAAATAATACTACATCAATGTATTAGAATATTAGTGTTGAAGAATTTTTCATATTTACACTATAAACTGCCAGAAGAGAAAGAAGTATCTTTTTTGGAAGAGGCACAGCTACAGTGCTCCTTAGATGTGAGGAGAGTCATATTTTATCTCGTTTACTTTGTTTATTGTTGTTTTTTAACACTTTTGTTGACATGTATCACACAATTCAATTATTTTAATGTATTAAAAAGAGCTATGCAATAATCACAACAATCCATTTTAGAACATTTTCTTAATTTTTGTACTTGCTTTTAGTTCCCCATTTCATCCTAACCTCACTTATCATAATCCAGAGAAATTATTATTATAGTTTTTGTCTTTATAGATTTGAATTTCACATTATGAAAACCATATCAAACCCTGCCCCTAACCACAATAAAAAAAGCAAACACAGGAAAACTTCAACCTCAACCCCAAATAAAGGAGGCCAAAAGAGAAAAAAAATTATAAGATGTTAAAAATTTTTTTTCCAACAGTTTTATTGGCAAGTAATTTACATATCATATAATTAAATTGTTCAATAATTCAATCATATCATGGAGAATTATACAATCACCCCCCATCAATTTTAGAGCACCCCCCATGGTTAAATCTCCTTTAAGATGATTTATGCAACAACAATCCATTCTAGTGCTCCCTCCTCCCTTTTGTCTTCATTAGTTACTCCCTCCCCAAATCCCCTTTCCCTCCCTCTCTTCCCTGCCCACCTGCTCCAATCCCTGTATTCCCTATATTCCCTTGTTTCATTGTTATCATTGTGCATCCACTCGTCCTGTGCTTCACAGCTGAGAGACTAAGCAGAAAACAATAAAATCACGCAAAGGTGGTAAAGGAAAAACATAATAGTATACAGACAAAAATACTAATATGCATAAGAAGGAAAAGACCCCCAACAATAATCAATAAGCCAGGGAAGAAATTTTCATCATGGAACCAGTAAGAAATACTTGTACCCAAAACAAATTCAAGTAGTGTCTATAGGGTGGTGAAATAGCCTAGTGCGGAGTTCGATCCAATATAATCAAGATTACAATGGTCTTTGCTAGATTGTAAGGTTGATTGACTCTTGCCTGTGGCTAGAGCTGATGGGCCAGTGGCTCAGGCTGACCAGACACTCTGCAGATAGGCTTTGGGCTCCCACCTACCCCGACAGCCCTCCACAAATTGGGTGTTCATAATTTTTGCTCTGATGCTTTTCTCTTCACTATATTTGAGTTTTTAAATTGTCATCTTTGGACCACACAAACTGGTGTGCTTCTTCCGTGTGGACTTAGTTAACTCCTCACTTAGATGGCTGCTTGCTTGAATACAAGCCTTTAAGACCCCAGGCACTATTCCAGTTGATAGCCGGGCACCATCTGTTACTTCACCACACTTAGCTGTAGTACCCTTATCTTCAGTGATCATTTCATGAAGGTGAGTATGTAGCAGGGCCATGATGTAAAAACTGATTGTTCTTAAATTGGGGCTAGGATTTACTGTGAGTCCCAAACCCATTCCTGGATATATGCCTTTATTTTATTTATCTATTTTTAAATTAATTTGCTGTAATTTGGGAGCCAATACATATATCATTGTTCCACAGTTCAGTCATGTCAAACATAATTGTACAATTCCTTGCATAATCATAATTTTTCTTTTTTTT
>NW_022111316.1:4024133-4028233 GCF_000313985.2 Echinops telfairi | reverse complement strand
CCCAAACCCTTTTTATCTTTTCTTTCTCTGTAGGCTCAACATCCCTGGGTTTCATTTACCGAACAATAGTAAAACAAATAACACAACTTTAAGAGGATGAGCCCCAATGACAACAAACCTCTTAGATACACTCTAATGTAAACGAGCATAAGTAGAATATAACAGGGTTGCTGGGATAATAGCCAGGTTTTGCATGGCTATTGTGAATGGTACTGATTCCATGATATCTTTTTCTGTATTCCGAACACAGGTATATAGGAATCCAATTGATTTCTGCTTGTTAATCTTGTATCCTGATACTCTACTAAACTCCTCTATTGTTTCCAGCAATCCTATTGTGGACCTCTTAGGGTTCTCAATATATAAGGTCATATCTTCTGCAAATACCAAAAGTTTCTCTTCTTCACCCATTCGGACACCCTTGCTATCTTGCCACTGTCTTAAGGCATTGACTAGGACTTCCAGCACAACGTTGACTAGAACTGGGGATGAGAGGCATCCTTTTGGATTGGGTTCTCTTGTTTAGTGGAAAAGTTTTCAGCTTTTTTCCATTGAGTGCAATATTATCTCTTGGATTTTCATATATGGCTTTTATTGTATTGAGGATTTTGAATTCTATTCCTACCTCATTGATAGTCTAACACCAACCAACATACATCAGCAATACTATTCAATTATAAAGATACTGTATATCATATTTAATTTACACATTAATCAGTTGATGTACATTTGTTTATTCACAGTTTTGTTTATTATGAATTATGCATTTTCTGCACAACTTTTTATATACACATGAAATGTGTATATAAAATGTATGATTCTTGGGTCTTACCTCAGATTGGAATTGAGGACTAATATGATAGATCTAGCTTTAACTTTTAAAAGAACTATGAAATTTCTTTCCATATTTGATGCACAATCTTACCAGTGATGTACTAGAATTTCTATTTATCCATAATATCACTAACATTTGCAACTTGTGTGCCAGTTTGTTGTACTGTGGTGGCTTGTGTGTTGCTGTGATGCTGGAAGCTATGTCATTTGTATTTCAAATGCCAGCAGAGCTTCCAGACTATGAAGAAGGAGTAAGTTATCCATTTCAGAGGAATTAGCCACTGAAAACATTATGGAGAGAATTAAAATATTGTCAGGTATTGAAAACCTCGTGAAAAGAAACATAATTTTGTCGGAGCTGGTGCCAGAAGATGAATTCCTCAGGTGGAAAGGCAGTCAAAATATGACTGAAGAGTCAGACTCCAAGTAGAGTCAACCATAGTGACATGGTTGGAGGAAAGCCTCGGGACCCTCATTTGCTGTTTGGGCATGACCCAAAATGGTAAACATCAGTTAATAATCGGAACTTGGAATATATGAAGTATGAATTTAGGGGAATTGGAAGTTGTAAAAGATGAAATAGATGCAGAAAAATGAACATTCTAAGTATTAGTGAGCTGAAATGGACTGGTATTTGCCATTTTGAATCATTTGTAGTTTACTAGGATAGAATAAAACAATAAAAAAGTGCTTTGCATTCATTGTTAAAAAGGACATTTGAAGATCTACTTGAAGTATAATGCTCTCTGTGATAGGATTATATGTGTCCACATTCATGGAAATTCTATCAATATAACTATTATTTAAATTTATGCATGAACCACCAAAACAAGTGATGAAGACATTGAAGAATTCTACTGATGTCTTCAGTCTGAAATCAATCAAACATGCAATCCAGATGCATTGCTAATTACTGGCCATTGGAATGCAAAAGTTTAAAATGAAGAGGAAGGAACACTACCTGGGAAGCATGATCTTGGTGATAGAAATGAAGCCAGGAGATTTCATGACAGAAATTTGAAAGATCAACAACTTCTTTATAAATACATTTTTCAACAACACAGAAGGGGACTGTACATATGGACTTCTCCAGATGGAATACACAATTTCAAATGAGCTACATCTGTGAGAAAAGACTGTGGACAAGCACAATTGAGAATGATGATGGCAACAAATGTACAAATGTGCTTTGACACAATGTATGTATGGTTGGATTGTGATAAGAGTTGTATGAGCCCCCAATTAAAAAAAATATATATATGTACATATACCTAAAACCAACCCAGGGTCTGACTGTGGAAGAGACCATCAATTGCTAATATGTAAGTTCAGGTTGAAGTTGGAAAAAAAATTAAAATAAGCTCATGAATGCCAAATATGACCTTGAATCTATCCCCTGAATTTTGAGAATACCCCAAGAATAGATTTGATGAAATAAACACTAATGACAGACGACCTGATGAGTTGTTGGATGATATCAAGAACATCATCATACATGAAGAACGCAAAAGGTCATTGAAAAGGCTCGAATGAAAGGAAAGATTAGTGTGGATGTAAGAAGAGGTTCTGAAAATTGCTCTTTATTGTAGAGTAGCTAAGGCACATGGAAGCAATGATGAAGTCAAAGACAAAAGCATTTAACAGGCAGTTAAAGACAAAGTAAAATATAATGAAATGTGCAACGACCTAGAGTTAAATAACCATAAAGAAAGACCGTGCTAGAGTATCTTAAATTGAGAGAACGCAAGAAAAAATTCAAGCCTTGAGATGCAATGTTGAAAGATTCTATGGGGAAAATAGTGAGTGATGCAGGAAGCACCATATAAAGATAGAAAAAATACAGTAATCATTGTAATAAAAGGAAGTAGTTGACATTTGAGCTCTTCTAGATGTAGCATATGAGCAAGTACTAATGGTACAGAAGGAAGAAGTTCAAGCTGCACTGAAGCATCATTCAAAAACAAGGCTCTGGAAATTGATGAGATGCCAATGGAAATGTTCCAATAAGCTTATAAAATACTCACTCGTCTATGCCAAGAAATTGGGCAAATCGCTACTTGGCTAACTGACAGGAAACGATCCATATTTGTACCAATTTAAAAGTAAGGTGCCCAAATGGAATGGTCAAATTATAGAACAATACCATCAATATCACATGCAAGTAAATTTCAGCCCTTGAATTCAACCCACCCCCAGGATCAACTTCCAGCCAAAACAATAGAGAGACCTATAAAGTGAATAATAACACCAGTGGGGCATGCTCTCCAGTTTATTCAATGATATGTGACCAAAAGGGCACATTTCCCCAAAACCAAAGATCAGAAAGCAGGAAAGGGCAGAAGGAAGAATGGAAATGGGGAACCTGGAAGGGACTGGTGAGAGTGTTGTTACATCAAGGGGCTTGCAAACAGGGTCACGAAACAAATGTGTATAAAAACATACAGATAGAAATAAATAAATAATAGGAGGCAAATTATTCTTTACATAATTCTAATTAATTTAGAACTACATTCATTCCCCAATAGGTATTATATGATCCTTAGCCATCTTGAGAGTGAGATAGACTGTGAAGTATTTCTGTATAATAAAATATAGAAAATGAGAACATAAAGTCACTCTACAGTGGAGGACCTGACAAAAATACTTTGACCAACTGATGAGGATTAACATTCTTAGTGACAGGTCATGTTACTGACATGTATCTTCTGATATGACCTGATGAGAAAGGTATCTCTTATTTTTATCCCAAACCTATATTCCCGGTCTAACTATAAGAAGGAGGAGGAGAAAGAGGAAGAAGAGGAGAAAGAGGAAGAGGAGGTGAAGGAAGAGAAGGAAAAGAAAGAAAAGGGGGGAGAAGAAAGGAGGGAGGGGAGGAGGAAACTGATATTTCACAAGTGGACATTAAAAGACATTCTATGACAGCTTCAAAATGCTCAAGGATGAGGATTTGTCACAGGTCAGTGGAGAGTAAGGAAATATATTAATTATATGCAATATTGTATCCTGGGTTAGATTCTGGAAGAGTAAAAAGACATTAATGAAAAAAATCTAAAAGTCCAAATAAATTTTGGAGTTCAGCTCATAGTAATGTGCCACTGTTGGTCTATTTATTTTACTAAATGTGTCATGGTAATAAAAGATGTCAACAAGAGGGGAAACTCAAGGTGACACATATCACTCCCAGTAATATAATGACAATATTTTGAAAATATAAAATGATTGTAAAATGTAAAATGCCAATTGAAATAATAATTTAAAATGGT
>NW_022111316.1:4022074-4022894 GCF_000313985.2 Echinops telfairi | reverse complement strand
ACACAAAAACCGCGATAGAGTGAAGCCGCGGAAGTCGAAGCGCGAAGTGGCGAGGGTTCACTGTATATTATTGGACTGGCATATGTTAGAGAACATGTGAGTAGATCATATGTCATTTTAAAAGGCTTTGAAGAACAACCTCACAAATGTATATATATATATATTACTTTTCCTCTTCTCTGTGTGAGAGAAGTGATCATGGAAGCTGTAGAGATTCTCCCTTGAGTTATGACTCAGAAGTCCCTTTCCTTTCTTTGGTTGTTGATTACTATTGAGTTTGTTCTGATTCATGATGATAATAGCTGCCCACATTTACAACCACTGGGTTTCTCTTCTTGTTCATTGACCTTCAACTACACTAGCCCTGATGTCCGTTTTTGCTTTGGTCACCATCATTTAAACAATATTTTTTTCTTTAATTCCCAGGCTCTGTCATCCACACAATGGATCAAAATCTCTGAAGGTTGAATCCTGGAAGTCTAAAATTTAAAGACCTTTCCCATAGGATTCCAATAATTAGCCAGCCTTGAGAAGTACTGCTTTTTCATATTTCATTTTTAGGGGTCTGGGTCTAGGTGATTGATAGCTTGCTAATTATGGCAACTTTGTGGGTGTAGGATCATACAAATAAGGTGTACGGAACCACAAAGAGGGTATAGGTCAGTTCTGCAATCTCACAAGGCTTCCCCTGCCCCCATCCGTATATCTGTATGTGTCTCTGTCCATGTGTATCTATTTCTCTTTTTCATTTATTGGTTGCTTATTTACTTTATTCATCTTCCCTTCATTTCCCTCAAATATTACTAAGGAGCCATTAAGT
>NW_022111316.1:4020070-4021348 GCF_000313985.2 Echinops telfairi | reverse complement strand
ATAATAATAATAATAATATTTTTTGTAATATCTTATCCCATTCAAGAGTTTTTGGACTTTTTTTTTGCTAACCACTATTATTTACCATAGTCATCCTAATTATTTCACAGCTTCATTTTACAAGCCTGGCTTATAAATATTTTATGCTTGCCACTTTTAATACACAACCATTCTAAGCATTCAATATGTTCAACAACCAGTGATATGAATATGAACACACATATTATCTATTGATTTGCATAATAACCGTAAAAGTTATGAAGTGTTAATATCTCCATTGTATCATTAAGTATTTTAGAAGCTATACTGTACTTAGCAATTACATGGTTAACAAGAAGAGAAGTGAAGATTTAAGGTTTAAACCCAATTCTGGCTGGTGCTCCACCCCACTCTCAGTATTTGTGGATGTCTTAGTAATAATAAAGGTGAGGTTATGGAATAAAAATAAAAATTAATTATGGAGCTTGATATTCAACTGTTGTTAGGTGGCATTGCATCAGTTCCAACTCATAGCAACCCTGTGGACAACAGAAGTAAGCACAAGAACACTGCCTGGTCCTGCACCCTTCTCACAATCGTTAGTTGTTTGAGCACGCTTTTGCTGCCTCTCTGTCAATACATGTCACTGAATGAGGGCATTTTTCTTTGGTAAGGGCCTCCTACTTTACCACGGATAGAGTCTTTTTCCAGGGACTAGTCTCTCTGTATAGCATGTCCCAGGTACGTGGGACAACTCTATGCATCCTCATTTCTGAGGAGCATTCTAGCCACATTTCTTTAAAGGCAGTTTTGTTCATTCTTCCTGTGATTCTGCAATATTTGTCACCAACACCATATTCAAAGGTACCAATTCTACTGTCTTCCTAATCATTTAGGATCCTTCTATTGTTTAAATAAGTCTCATTTTACTTTTACTTGCCCCACCCCCCCTTTTGTGTGTAAGTTTGCTTATAACCTTCAATTAGAGGTGTTTATATTTCACCATTCACCATCAATCAGTGAACAAGATGAAATGCTGCCTACTCAATCAGAGGATCACTTATCTTATTTTGTCTTCTTGTTCATCTCTGCTTTTAAAGCAACATGATGTTTCATAAGTATCACTTAATTCTATATTAATGGAAATGTTGCCATTTATACCTTATTCTCATTGTTTTAGAGAGGTGTTTAAAACCTCTTTGTCCAACATATCAACCTGTGTGATCACAAGGTGTCGAACGGATCACTGAAGACAAATGGGTGCATAAGCAAATGTGGTGAAGAAAGCTGATGGTGCCC
>NW_022111316.1:4017329-4019229 GCF_000313985.2 Echinops telfairi | reverse complement strand
AAAAAAAACACCTCTTTGTCTGCAATCAAATAACATACTATACTCCTCACTTATTTTCCATTATTTTTTGTACTCATGAATTTTTACATGAAATTTAAAACTTACCTAGATTCCAGTTCAAAAGAGAAAAGCAAGTCTGAAATATGAGTTTAAAATCAGAAATTCAGCCATGGGGCAATGCATTGATACTATTAGAGAAGCTCTGTCTCTCAGATATTGGTCAAAAGTTCCGACGTCTTTAAGGCAGGGACGAATAGAATAAAGAACATTGGCATGCAGTCTTGAAACTTTGGTTGAAGTCTTGCACCTACCAGTTTTCTTTCTCAGCCCTGGGAGAGGTCATTTGCCTCCACCTTATTTGAAATATACATATATATATATATGGTGAAGAGAAAATATATGTCATTTCTGGGTGGGTTAAAACATATGAACAAATCTCCAGAACAAATCTATCTATTCTTTTGCTGTGGTAGCTTAGGAGGAATCAGGCTCCAGCAGGTGCAGCTATTTCTATGGAAGCTTTCAGTAACCTTTAATTTGAGTCAACAAATGTGATGAGGTCACTCCTCCCAAACAGTCTGTGATAACTACATATATACATATATATATGCATAAGTGTAAAAAAACTGCAATGGGCTCAAAAATGGTCTCCAAAGAGATCAGGTACTAACACTTGGAGTTTGTAGATGTTATTTTATGTACTAAAGATTTACTGATGAGTTAAACATCTTTAGAGAGATTGCCTTAAATAATATACAGCTACTCATGAAAGAAATATTATTTTCGAGTCATTCAATATCATTTTCTTTTGAGGTGTTTCCCTGGCTATTGTTTAAGGTTTATTACTCAGTTTGGGTCAAGGTTGCCTATATGCTAACAAAGGTTGGCCTCAAACTTAAAAAGTGATTATTACCAAAAGGGTCTTGTATACAGTTTGGTCCTTCCAATTGTTGCCAATTGGGCTGTTGTGATTTCAGAGGCTAATACATGGAAACTAGGATGGAATTATAAAAACACAGATCTCTCAGGGGATGCCCTCCATGAGGGCCTGTACAGTTTCTTATCTCAAGTGTTTATGGAAGAAGCAATTATACTTCCCATGGGGACATAGGTAGATATTCTTAGTGCAATGTGCACATTATTGCAAATTATTTTTGTCAGTTTTCTCCCTTACACCACTGTCTAATGATCTACAACTTACATAAAGTAATATCCACAGTTTTGGGTGTAGAATTCTGAGACTTAGTCTAATGTCAATGGCTGTCATATCACCACTAGTACACCCACAATACAGGACAGCTTAACCAACTACATCAATTACCCCAAATTCACTGGCCAACATCTTCTACCTAGTGCTCCTGGCAACCACAGAAGGGTATTGAATTCCTATAGTTGTGCCAAGATTGTCATATAAATGAAGACCTTTTATTTGTTTCATCATTCATTAAGCATTTGAAAATCATTCATTCTGTTACTTGGATCAGTAGTGGAATCCTATTTAATGTTAATTTGTATTCTATTATTGGGTACCACACACTGTTTATCCTTTCACTACCTGGAGATCATTTATGTTGGTTGCAATGCTTAGTAATAAAAGTAAAACTTATCCAAACATTTGCCCCCAAATATCTTTTGTGTAAATAAGATTTTGTTTTTTTCATTTCGCCCAAGTTAAATTGTATCCAGAATTATTACAGGTACTTTTCATAAACAATCATGGTCTTCAGGCAGGATATGGGCAGACAATTGTTAACAATTTAAAACAACTTTCGAATTCCATTCTACTGTTGTAGCCTACTGTCCACTCCCAGAACGAAAACAACCCAGACAGCCGACAAGTTCAAAAGAAAAAGTTTTATTACCTGCACAGGGACTGTCAGCCCTTTTGTGAGGAGACTGA
>NW_022111316.1:4010631-4016877 GCF_000313985.2 Echinops telfairi | reverse complement strand
CCCTGACTTTCAGAAAACAAAATGAACATGGCAGAATTACCAATCCAAAGATCCACAATCTGAAAAAAGGAACCGCTGTTCTTTTGAGGGACGCCATTGGATGACATCACTGGAAAGTCCAGATCTTCTGATATGCTAACAACCAATGTTTTGAGGTCAGGTCTCAACATGTCTTAGGCTTATGGGAGTCAAGTCTAGAAGAGGGCATGAGGCTGTAAAAAACAATTTTACTTTTCCCCTTTCACACCGTGTTTGTACCACGTGGCTAATGCGTGTCAACCTCAGGGAATCCTTTTTCCTGGGAAACAAAAGAGAGCGTCTCAAAACTAGAATGGCAAGGTATTTTCTTCCACATCAATCTAGCTATGGAGACGTCCTTAGTGACATTTGCTCTTCCTCCCACCTCCAAGCAGTAATGAAGTGTGTGTGCTAACAACATAGCGTAAAAAAAATAGTATAAAACAAAATCCTACATTTTTTTTTTGAGTGAGACAGTGAGAGAGTGAGAATGAGACAGTGAGAGAGTGAGAATGAGACTGTGAGAGAGTGAGAATGAGACAGTGAGAGAGTGAGAATGAGACAGTGAGAGAGTGAGGCAGTGAGAGAGTGAGAATGAGACAGTGAGCGTGTGAGGCAGTGAGAGAGTGAGGCAGTCCAAAATCCTACATTTTTATAAAACTTGATAAAAATATTTCAAACTGTGCAGTCAGCAGAAGTACATGGTTATAAAAGATGCACACACTTCACTTGGCATCTTCAGTACCTTCAACCTCTGTGCCCGATGTGTTTCTTCATCTCCATTTTCTGCAGGGTTATTCTCATCCTTGCAAACTTCAGCCTCCCCATTTTCCCTTTGGGTATTTCTCTCACTTCTTTTCAGGGGGCTTTTGTGGCTTAGGTTCTGCCTTTGGAACAGCAAGTTTTGTGGGATACAGAAAGGTTTTTCCCGAGGTTGTCTCCCCCATAATATATGCCAAACCTAGGACGCTGCTTGTTAACACATGGTGGGAGGTCAGCTGCTTAGAGGTTATCTCCCTGAGGGGATCAGCCATCTAGAGCAATCAGACACTATTGTCTGTCCTACCCTAGGTTGGATCCACTCCCTGCTGATAAGGATAGTGGATTGTTTCCTTGAAGGAGAGATTGGAGACAAGGTCAAGCCAACTCAAGGACGACCAAGGTTAGGCTACCATCTTGAATATAGGATCCGCCCATCTCATCACATGTGTACCCCTAGGCCCTTCCCTCCCTATTGTGTGTAAACCCCTAGATCATTCCCCTCCCATTGCATGTATTACCTTTGGTATCACCCCTTCCCATTATGATGTAATTAGGGGGGCTTGCATGCCCCCTAAGTGTATATAAGCATTTATTAGAAATATATTTGCTCTCTTCTTGCTCTTTCTGTGAGGACCTGGCTGCTGAAATCATGGCTGGACCGCAGGTGAGCATGCTACTTTAAAATGTGTCTGACTCCTTTATTTTACTCTCTCCTATCTTCTATGACTTTACTATGATCTTTATATATTAAAACCATACAGTTGTGCCTACAGACCCTGTGGTGGTTAGAGGCTAACCACTCTGACAAAGTTTAGCAGATAATTTTCCTGATCTCCTCTAAGGTTCATCCTTCACTTTGACTTTAGCTCCCTTAAAATCCCCTTCAGCCTTTCTTTAGGGCATCGTGGCAACAGTGATGTGGGGTTCTTTCTCATATCTTCTTCACACGGTTCCTGTTTTTATTTCACATTTTGCCTGAATGAATATCTAGGAATTTGATTACTTGGTAATGTTATAAGCATGTTTAACCTATAAGAAAATAAGCTGTTTCTGAAGTGACTTTCCATTTAGTTTTCACATCAGCAACATATTCAGATGGTTCCACATTATTCCCATAACTTATTATAACAAAGTATGTTAAATTAAATTTTATTTTTATTTCATTTAGTGTTGATCTTTTTAAAAGAAGGTGAAACCAGTCTCCCTTACAAAAATCTTTTTTTTAAAACAATATTCATTTGCCTAAACACTACTGTTTGGGATTGGGAAATTATCTATCTACCCATTATTCATATATATTTAGACATATATGATTTGTTAGGTAAAAAAATATGTATCAATTTATTTTTTTGCACAGTCACATCCTCCAAGTCAAACTTCTGTTCCATGTTTAATGAGGGCAAATTTAATTATTAAAAATAATTTCTATATAGACATACAAATTGAACTCAACGTCAGGGAAGTAATTTGTGGTAGTTACATAATCTGATGTCAATTTGTGGAGGGGTGGAGTCTAGCCTGTCAATCAGGTCTCAGTTTGATGACCTAATTTGGAGGTGCTATGGTAGTCGTCTAATCTGGTGTCAATTTAAGGATTAAGAGTGTAGGGGTGGAGTCTAGGCTGTCAATCTAGAGGTAGCCAAGGAGACTTCTGTGTGGGCATCGGCTTCTCCTGAGAATTCTGGGAAATCTGGGACTTCCTCCTTGGAGGAAAGAGACACTTATCTCTCTTTGCCACTCCCTGGGAGACATTTACAGAAGAAAAGCCACATGGATGCAACCAGACCGCTGAAGCCAGAGAAGCCACAGAGAGACCCCTGCCAGTACTGAGATGCTTACAATGCCACTGGACCCAAGGACTTTCTACCCACTGGCTTGTGATTGTCCTGCATTTGGCTTCATTGCATGTGTTTCATGAATCTGAAGAGGACTTTATAGATTAGTATCGGACGTATGGGCTAATATCAGACTTGATCTGAACTGGGCCGGGATGTTTTCTCAATATTCAATGCTTTTGTATATAAATCTCTTTCTTATATACAAATGTGTGTCCATGGATTTGTTTCTCTAGCCTACCCAGATTAACACAGGAGCTAAGGAGATAAATAGCTGGAGGTGGGGCACATGCACACTCCCTGTGAGACATTCCTGTTGAGAAGAGACATGGAGCTAAGATAGAGCCCTGGAGCTGAAGGAGCCATGTGGAGACACCTGCCAGCACTGAAATGCTTCCACTAACACTGGATCCACAACATTTTCCACCCACTGGCCTGTGATCTTCCTGCATTTGGCATCATTGCATGGCTGTGTGAGTCTAAAGAGGAATTTATAGATTGGTATCAGACATATGGGCTAATATCAGATTTATGGACTTGATCTGAACTTGGCTGGGATGGTTTCTCAATATGTAGGGATGGTTTCTCAATATGTAATTGACCTTTTATATAAAGCTCTTTCTCATATACATGAGTGTCTCTGGATTTGTTTCTCTAGTCTACCTGGATCAACACATTATTTAACCTCTTCAGATGTAAAATTTTTCCAATATAGAGGGGGAAAATATATCCCTCATAAGATCTTCAAGAAATTATGTCCCTTCTGAATTTCAAGAACATATCAGGAATATATTTGTCTTGTCATATTCAACACTATGATAGATGACCTGTGGGAGGACATCAAGAACATCACTCATGAAGAAAGCAAAAAGTCATTAAGACTGGATAGAAAGAAAAAACCAAAGTTCATGTCAGAAGAGACTCTGAAATTTGCTCTTAATCATAGAGTACCTAACACAACAGGAAGAAATGAAAATGATGAAGTCAAAGAGCTAAAATTACAAAGGGCAGTTCAAGAAACCAAAGTTAAATATTTTAATGAAATGGGTGAAGATCAAGAATTAGAATACCAAAAGGGAAGAACTCTCTCAGCAAATTTTAAACTTAAGAGAACCGAAGAGAATCCAAGCCTTAAGCTGAATTTTTGAAAAAATCTTGGGCAAAACATTGAATAATGCAGGAAACATCAAAAGAAAATATGAAGAATAAACAGTCATTGTACCAAAAAGAACTAGTTGACATTTTGCCATTTAAGGAAGCAGAATATAAGCAAGAACCAATGGTTCTGAATGAAGACGTTCAAGCTGCACTGAAAGCACCAACCAAACACAAAACTCCAAAAATTGGTAGAATACCAATTGGCATGTGTGAACAAGCTAATGAAGCGTTGGAAGTACTCACTTGCCTATGCCAGGAAAATTGGCCAAGACAGCTACTTGGCCAACTGACTGGAAGCGATCCATATCTATGCCCATCTCAAAGATAGGTGACCCAAGAGAATGTTCAAATTATAGAACAACATGATTGATATCACATGCAAGTAAAATTTTGCTGAAGATCATCCAACAGTTGCAGCATTACTATAACAGAGAGCTTCCCTGAGGTTCAGGCCAGATTCAGAAGAAGGGGTGTTGATTTCAGATGGATCTTGTCTGAAAACAGAGAACACCAGTAGGTTGTTTACTTATGTTTATCGATTATGCCAAAGTATGGATCATAACAAACTATGTGTGGATCATAACAAACTGTGGATAACGTTGAGAAGAATGAGGATTCTTGAGCAATTCATTGTTTCACTCATGTGCAACTTGTACTGGGATCAAGAGGCACTTGTGCAAGCAGAACAAGATAAAACTAAATGGTTTAAAATCAGGATGTGTGTGTGACAAGGTTGTACCCTCTTATGATACATATTAAATCTGTATTCTGAGCAAATCTTCAGAGAATCTGGTTTATGTGCAAAAGAATATCGTATCAAGATCAGAAGAAGGCTTATTAACAACCTAGGATACAGATGACACAACCTTGCTTGCTGAAAGTGAGGACTTGAAGCACTTGCCGATAAAAATCAAGGATTGCAGCCTTAAATATAGCTAACAATTCAATGTAAAGAAGAGCAAAATTCTCCCAACTAGACCAATAGGTAGCATCATGATAAATGGAGAAAAATTTGATTTGTCAAGAATTTTATCTTCCTCGGCTTTACCATCAGTTCTCATGGGAGCAGTACTCAAGAGATGAAAAGACGTGTTGCACTGTGCAAACTTACAGCACAAGTTTTCTTTATAGTATTGAAAACCAAGAATGCTCCCTTGAGGAATAAAGTGCACTTGACCCAAGCCATGGTATTTTCAGTTGCCTAATATCCATGTAAAAGACGAACATTGAATAAAGAAGACTACTGAAGAATCATTGTATTTGAATTGTGGTGCTAGAGAGAAATAATGAAAGTACCGTGGAGTAGTAAATGGTTGAACCAATCTGTTTTGTGCAAGTACAGCCAGAGTGCTCCTTAGAGGCAAGGATGGCAAGACTTGTCTTATATACTTTGGAAGTGTTGTCAGGAGAGACCAGTCCCTGGAGAAGGACATCATGTCTGATAGAGTAGAGGGGCAGTAAAAAATAGGAAGGCCCTCAACATGATAGATTGACACTGTGACGACAACGGGCCCATGCATAGAAACAATTGTGAGGGTGGTGAAGGACCAAGCAGTGCTTAATTCATTTATGCAAAAAGTCGCTATGGGTAGGAAATTTGATGGCACCTAAAATCAAGGACAACATCCATGAACATGGGATAGTCTTCCATTTGTGTGTGTGTTTTTTGGTTTCTTGTAGCAATAGTCTGTAGTTTTCTTTGTATAGGCCTTTTATTTCTTTGGTGAGGTTTATTCCTAAGTATTTCATCTTTATTATGGCTATTGCAAATGGTATTCTTTTCTTGATGCCCTTTTCAGAGCTCTCTATGTTTGTTAATGCTGTATCCTGCCACTTTTTCCAATTCTTCAGTTGGTTGCAATAATCTTTTTGTGGAATCTTTGGGTTTTTTTTTTTAACACATAAAATCATTTTGTCTGCAAATACTGTATATACTTGAGTATAAGCCGACTCCAAATTTTCAAACTACAATTTTCAAAATTTTAGTTTGAAAATTTTGGGTCAGCTTAAACTCGAGTAAAGTAGTTAATTTCTCTTTTTCTTTGCCCAATTATATTCCCTAGATTTCTTTATTTTGTCTAATGGTTCTAGGTAATATTTTCAGTAAAATGTTTAGTAAGAGTAGTGATGTTTTAAGAATAAATATCCTGGAAATATATTTCATAAGAGGGAAAAAAGAGAAAGTACAAAGAGTAGTGAGGGCAGAGGCAAATCATAAGCAAACAGTCAGATTAGAGGAAAAAGATTTATGCATGCACATATATTTAAAACAAGAAGAAAGAGGAATTTCTACTCCCATGAAGAGTTATAGTCTTGGAAGCGCACAGAGGAAGTTCCATCTTGTCCTATATGGTCTTTATGAGTAAACATTGGCTTGATGGAAGTAGGTTTGTTTTTTATGTTTAGAAGAAGGAGATTGAAGAATGAAATAGGAAATGAAGAAAAGTGAGAAGGTAGAAGAAAGACCTAAGGG
>NW_022111316.1:4006245-4010531 GCF_000313985.2 Echinops telfairi | reverse complement strand
AATGTGAAGTTCTGTTGCTATGGAAACATGAGCATTGGTGGGTTTGGGTTGGTGCTTTCAGCGAGTTTCTAGTCCAGTTGAGAGACCTGGAAGAACACTGTGATAGTTAAGGTTTATTGTGCCAACCTGGCCAATAAACACGTGGGATTAATTGAAGGGTGGAGCCAATAAATGGCTCAGTGAGCCTCGCCTTTGTTGTTTTTCTCTGGTCTCTTGCTCTCTGACAGTTGGACCAGGGAGCAGCTGCCTTAGCCAGTTCCCTGCTTCAGCTGACAAGGCTCACTTCCTGCAAGACATCCCTGAGGAGAAGCCACAGGACCTATCCTGGTGCAGCCCTGGATGCTGGAGAAGCCTCATGGAGACCCCTGCCTGTGCTGAGATGCTTACATGCTCACTAATTCAGCTTTCCTCCTGCATTTGGCGTCATGGTGTTTTGTGAGTTTGAGAAGGACTTTGTAGATCAGTGTTGGACATATGGACTAAAGTTGGACTTATGGGCTTGGACTGGACTGGGTTGGGATGCTTTCTGAATGGACACTTACCTTTTATATAAAATTCTCTCTTAAATACATATGAGTTTCTGTGGATTTGTTTCTCTAGTCTACCCAGACTAACACAAGCATAATTATGCAAAATAGCTGAGTGTTTATGTGGATTATGGAAAAGAAAGGAGATTGAGGAAAGGAGATCATTTTATAATGGGCCAGGTGAGGTTTATATGAACAAGCAGAAAGAACAGCAAGTCCCAAGGTCCTGAGGCAGGGACATGCTTGATGTATCTCAATAAATAAGTGAAAATCAAAGGACATGATATGGTAGGAGAGAGAGATAAGTGAGGATAACTGTCCCATGGGACTCCTCAGCTGTAATCTTTACACAGTAAGAATGCCAGGTGCATCCATGTCAATTGCTTGGCGAGGTGGGTTCTAGCCACTGAAGTTTCAATTAGCTGCTGAGAGTTTAGCAATTTTTCACCATAAAGACTCTTTTTCTACATATTTTTAGGCAAAAAATAGCCAGCATCATTATTCTCAATGAATGTTGAAATAGAATGAGAAGTGTTTATAGTAATATAAGAATAAAATTAATAATTTTATTAACTTATTAGTATTAAACCAAGTTTATTAATATTGTATAATTATTGATATATACTATTGATAGCTATGGTCAGCATTACATTATCTATGAAAGTTTAGAATCATTGGATCTAAGCAAATTTCTCATTTATAAAGAAATCTTGCAAACAATTCCTAAATCAGGTAGGAAACTTCTGATAATGTCATACTTTCTCTACTTATAATTTACCGGTATATAATTTATTTCAATCATTTGTTTCTACTTTGTGATACATTATCCTAAGATCACCGCTCCATTTTTTGTTGAAAAGCAGTGAGTCGGTGAGTTGGCCGAAAAGAAGACCCTCACAAGATTGATAGACCGATTCACTAACAGCAATTACAGGCTCAAGATACCAACAATTGTGAAGATGGTGCCGGATTGGGCAGTGTTTTTATTACCTTGTACAGATTCGCTCTGAGTAGGAATCTACTCAACAGTACCTAACAATAACAATCAATGGGATGATGCATTTGATTATGTGGTTTCAAAAGACTGATTCATTCCAAAGAGGAAACTGCAAGAAGAAAGTAGTCATGTAGCTGAAAACAAAATAAGAAAATAAACATCTGGGTAAAATGTTTTAATGTTCTTTGCTAAAGCAGTATATTATGGGCAATCAAATATAAATATCTGTAAATCAAGTGTAAGACAGACTCAAAGTTTAATTCACTCATGTAGTCATTAGTTTAGCAAATATTATTTGGTTAGATGCTAGCATGGACCCAGCTACAACTCATGTATTAGGGGTGAGGGCATTAGTAAAGCTAACAAAGCCACTGACTTTGTGAAGTGTACTTTCTATTTAGGGCAACGGATGAGCACATGAATTATAGTAATTGAAGACTGCTCAACACTATTCAGAGTTAAATTGGTAAGGGTACAGTATCCATCAACAACTATGGGAACATGTAAGCAGTACCCTGAAAGGACTGAGGCAACATTCTGAGCAGAGGGATCAGCAGGTCAAAAAAACAACAACAACAACAACCAAAAAACAAAGCCTGAGGCAGCAACATGCTTAGATTTGTATAGGAAATGCTAGGGAATCAGTATGAAAAGAAAGATGCGTGTGCTAGAGAATGATAAGGGATGATGCAGGTGTCCCACACTCAGAACTAGAGTGCACATGAATGAATGACACTTTCATATCATTTCAAATAAGAAATATGGTTACTACTATCATTACTCTCAACATTTTTGTATCTTAAGTGATATGTGAAGAGTTGATAGTTTAGCATGGGTAAGCTAAAAACTGTTCTGCTTATTTGTCTCCTTTTCTTGTACCCCAGCTGTTTCGTTAGAAAATCATTATGTGACCATACTGTTTCTACCAAAAGATTAATGAAGATATGAAAATCAATTCCTTCAATATATTATACTAACCATAAGTTTAAAAGCAAATAACACACAAGGCATGCATTTTTCCTATCTGTGCATCCTCCTTCAAATTTTTTCTATATTCTTTTACACATAAGTTTTACTGGCATATAGTTCACACCTCATACAATTCAATAGTTCCATCACATCAAGAAGAGTTGTACAATCATCACCACAATCAGTTTTAAAACATTTTGTTCATTCTTGTACTCATCATTATCAGCTCCCCATTTGTCCACCAACCTCTCCTCTCATACTACCAAAGGAGCCATTAATACATTTACTGTCCCTTTGGATTTGTCTATCCTAGATTTCCTATACAGAAAATGTTTTCTTTTTTTAAGATAACAAAATAAAACAGACAAAACCTTCTGAAAGGCTTTGAAAGCGGAAAACACTGAGGCATAAGTGCTGTTAGGTAAGTGAGTCCTGGGAAAATGGATCCCTGAAAGAAAAGGACGCTGATGAATTATATCAGGGCCCACTCGCTATTTAACAGAGGGATGCTCATCAACTCTGGGTCAAGACAACAGTTAGACTTGGAGCTATTTGTATGGGTTCCTTTTTTTTTTCTTTTTCTTTGGATGTCTACCTATATGAGTTGAAGGCGGTGGGAGGGGAGCATTGAACAAATAATGACAGGGACAGGAGAATAGCAAGGGTTCTAAAATTGACAGTGAGGAGGGTGTAGTGTTCCTGGTTGTGTTTGATCAATTGAAATGTATCTGAGAGGAATTACTGAGAGGTGAATAATGGATAAACATGATAGTGGGGCAGGAGGAAAGAAAAAAGAAAAAGAGGAAAGAATGATAAATTATATATATATAGGTATATAGATATGTAAATATATCAAAATGGGTGTTTTTGCCCATTTATATTTGTATATGTAAATACAATTAGGAAGTGGATGGACTTTGGGCATCTACTTAAATCTTACCTCAGTACAAAAATGGTTTGTTCTAACAATGCAGCAATGAATGTACCTCACCTTTCCAACATGATCGCTGAAGACAAAATGGGTGCAAGAGCAACTGTGGTGAAGAAAGCTGATGGTGCCTGGCTATTACATAGCATCTGGGCTCTTAAAGGCTTGAAGTTAAACAAGAAGGCCGTCTAGCTGAGAAGTAACAAAGCCCAAATGGAAGAAGCACAACAGCCTGTGTAATCATGGGATGTCCACAGGGATAGGTCTCAGAACTTCAAAAACAAACAATAACATTGATGTGAAGGAGTGTGGACAAAGTGAAGACCCAAAACCTATCTGTAAGATAATTGGACAATCCCTCACAAAAGGGTCACAGGGAAGGGATGACATATCCAGGGTGCAGTGTAGTACTGATGAAACACACAAATATCCTCTAGTTCTTTAATATTTCCTCCCCTTACTAGTATGGTCTTAGCTTTACCTTGTTAATCTTGTTAGACCTGTATATATTCATTTGTATAATTGACATAGTTTGATACATGAAATTAAAGATAGATAAACCCTTCAGAAAGAGTAATGGGAGTATGAGAAGAGAGGGGGCAGGCGAGGGGAGGCAGAGCAGATAGCAATGGTGACTGTATAATCTTACTCAAGGGAAACAAATAACAATTGTTAGTGAATGATTAGGGAGGGGATTTGGGAAGCTGATATCAAAGAGTTCAAGAGGAAAGAAAATGTATTGAAAATGATGGTGGCAGCAATTGTACAATCATGCTTGATCTAATTGAATTGTGGATTGTTATAATATCTGTATGAGGTCCCAGCAAGGGGAGCAGAGCAAGGAAGTCCCAAGGGAATAAAAAAA
>NW_022111316.1:3983809-4005022 GCF_000313985.2 Echinops telfairi | reverse complement strand
GGGAAGGTGGGGTAGAAAGGGGAAACCAATCAGAAGGATATAACCCCTTCTCTGGATCGTGGACAACAGAAAAGCGGATGAAGGGAGATGTCGGGCAGTGTAAGACATGACAAAATAATAATAATTTATAAATTATCAAGGGCTCATGAGGAAGGGGGCATGGGGAGGGAGGGGAAAAATGAGGAGCTGATACCAAGGGCTCAAGTAAGAAGAAAATGTTTTGAGAATAATGATAGCAACAAGTGTATACATATGCCTGACACAGTGGATGTACGTATGGATTGAGATAAGAGTTGTAAGAACCCCCAATAAAATGATTTTAGAAAGGGAAAAAAAAAGAAATATTCTGTTTGTAATAATCCACTGTGGTGTTGTATTTAGTTGTACTTATATTTATGTTGCTGTGTTCTTAGTCAATCACCACCTGTTTTCATAAGAATATGATAGAGAATGAAGGCACACACATAAATATTTGTTCATGTTGGACAGTTGCGGGTGAGTTTGGCTCTTTCAGGCCTTTGTTACCATTGATAATAGGAGTGGGTAGTGGCTCTGGTCCACTGGGTGAGGCTGTAGGTAGTGTGAGTGTGGCAGACCTGTGCACATGATTGCTGTCTCTTGCTGGGTGGGGCCTAGAAAAAAGAATAGAAACAAAGCACAGCCAAAAGAGCATAATAAAAAACGAAGAAAATACACAAGTGCAGAAAACAAGTAAATAACAGGAAGCAAAAGAGAGTGAAAATAATTTAATTACTGAGAAGGAAAAGGGAGAAAATATTTAAATGGGAAGAGAAAAAGAAAGGAGCATAGATAGATAGTGACAATGGAATAGTAAAGCAAAAACGGAAAGAAATAGAAGTGAAAGAAAGAAAGGAGCAACCAAAATAAAAAGGAAAAAATCACAAAGAAAATAGAAAACAGGGGTTGAGGGTAACAGACTCCAGTATGAGGTGGAGGACCAGGACTGGGATAAGGACGTGGGATGCCCTGTCTCAGAAAGGTCTAGAAGGTGCCTGAGGCCATGGTGCCTGATCTGGAAGTCGTTTTCTCCAGGTCCAGAGGGAAGCTGGGACAAGGTGACAGTTTATGGACGGAGCTTCTGCCCAGTCAGGCACTTTGCATTTTCTAGTCCGTTGAGGTAGAGTTCACGTGCTTCCAGTTGAGGGGGAGGTATGCACCTGAGGGTATGTCATCGGCAGCTGGGTGTATGAGGGTGGGGGCTGTCAAGCTTCTGGTTACCAGGAGAACAAGGGGAGCATCATATCCTTTTGATCGCCAGCTTCTGGTGTTTTCACTAACATTGCGTCGGGTGAGTGGATGAGATTATGTTTGCTGTCCCAGTCAAACACTGCTTGCCCAAGTCCTGAAAAGCCACACTGTGTCTGGACAGGTGAAAATGTACCCCAGCTTTTGATGTCCTGTGTCATCTTCTCCTAGTCAGTATTTAATCCACTTTCCTGTTATTTCATCCAAAGCTCAGGTTTCTAAGGTTATCATCATACTGAGTTCATTTGATCTCTTATGTCTTTGTTGTAGAAGGTCTGTGTAACATGTCTTCCGAGTGTGTCATCTTACTGGAAGTCTAATTTACTCTTTATCTCTATCAGTTGTAATACTTTGGCCATTTCATATGAATATAATATTTATATATCTCATTTGCGAGTAGCTTCTTAGCATAATGTTTTGAAAGTTTATCTGCCTTCTATCAAGTAATAATACACATAGTATTCAATTAATGCATTTGAATTGTAGTGTTAGGGAAGACTATTTAATACACTGTGAACTGTTGGAAGAACAATAAAAATATTTGTCTCAGGGAAACAACAGCCACATGCTCCTTAGAAGTCAAGATGCTGAAACTTCATCTCACCTACTTTGTACATTATATCAGGAAATCCCAGTCCCTGTAGAAGAACATTATGCTTGATAAATCAGAGGGTCAGAGAAAAAGGAAGGGGCTCAGAATGGACGGCCCATTGGCTACAATAATGGGTTCAAATAGAGAAATGGTTGAGAGGACGGTGCAGGACCTTGTTGTACACAGGGTTGCTATTCTGTTCTACAGAGGTTGCTATGAGTAGGAAACAACTTGACAACATCTAACAACACAATATTCCAGTGTAAAGATCCTGTACCCACAATAAGTTACACATTTATCAGTTAATGTACATTTTGTTTATTTACAGTTTTGGTTTTATGAATGATACTATTTGTGTACACATTTTTTGCTTAGACCTATTGTTTCATAACTGTTGGATATAAATCTCAGAGTGATATTACTGAGTAATATGATAAGCCTGTCTTTAACTTTTTGAAGAACTGCTTGACTTTTCCAAAATTAATGTCCATTTTTACAACCCTTCTGATGATGTATTAGAATTTATATTTATACATATTCTAATATTTGAAATTTTAGGGTCCATTTTCATTTGTTTGAGAATTATAATTATATTACTGGTTTAAGGTAATATCTCATTGTGGTTTTGATTTGCATCACTCTAATGACTAATTAGAAGCCCTGATGATATAATGCATGTTAATCACTGGGTTGCTAACCACAAGGTTGACTGTTCAAGCCCACCAGCTGGGTGAGTAGATTTTCTCACATAATTACTTACAGTTTCAAAATCCTAAGTCTCAACAATCCTAAGTTAAAGGGTCACTATGAGTCAGAATTGACACAAGCCATGGCAGTGGTTGTTTGCTTGTTTGTTTTGGTTTAATGATTATTTAAGGAGCCCTATTAGTTATTATGAGAAGCCTTGGTGGCATAGTGGTTATGAGTTGGACTTTAATTGCAAGGTCAGCAGTTCAAAACCAGTAGCCACTGCATGGGAGAAAAATGAGACTTTCTATTTCAGTAAAAGGTTCAGTAAAAGATCTCAGATGCTCACAGGGCCAGCCAGTTCTACCCTGTCCTATATGATCACTATGACTTGGCATTGGCTCGATGGCAGTGAGTTTGACTTTATTTTGGGTGACCATTAGTTAAGTACTCAACTGCTAAATGAGAGATTGGTGGTTCAAGCCCACTTGCCATTTCATGGCAGAAGGGGGTTGGGTGGGTGGTTAGCTTTTTTAGATAGCACAATCTTGTAAACAATATAATCTTGTTCTACTCTGTTGTATACAATGGCTACGAGTTGGAATTTACTCAAAAGCTTTTTATAAAATGACTAATAGTTTTTAGCAGCCTTTCCTGTGCTTATTGGACATTTGCAATGTCTATCCAAATAATTTGCCAGTTTTAAATTGAGTTTCTTTTTAATGCCTAGTTGTGATAATTCTTGATATATTCACAATATGATTAATGTATCAGATACATGGGCAAATATTTTCTTCCACTCCGTGGGTTACCTTTTCACTGTTTCTGACAATGTCCTTTGGTGCACAAAACTTTTGATTCAATTTTTGGAGGGAGAAAATATCACCAACTGGAGAGCAGACAGGTATTAATTTCCATACTATAAAGGAAACATATCATAACATGAACAAGGCAAAGGAAGATACTAGGCAGTACACAGAGTAAAAAGCAACAATGATAAATATATTATATCGAATCCTCCAATAACAGTAATAACACACAGTCATCTTTGAGTGGGTTTATTTGTAGTCATGCAAGCTGAATAGGTGTGTGATGGCAAATGAGGATAAACTCAAAAGCATACATAGCTTTGGTAGAGGATATTTCTACTTATGAATTTATGTGTGCTGCAAATACACCAACATTTATAGCAGCACATACAGGGAGAAACATAATAAAAACCTCACAACCCAAGAAAATACTTTCAAGGAGTGAGTCATTGGGTTGATGGGCTTAGGAGCACAGTACCAGGGGAAATCTAAGCCAATTGGCATAACATAGTTTACAAAGACAGTATTCTCCATCTTAAGTTGGTGAATAGTATCTTAAAAGCTCATGAGCAACTATTTAGGGTGACATATTGGTCTATCCTTGTCTGGAAGAAAGAAAAGTGATTAAAATCCAAAAGACATACGGAACAATGGATCTCACAATCATCAGGCTCCACAATCCTGAGACCAGGAGCTGATGGTGCCTGGCTACCACTACCAAATTCTCTAAAGGGGATCACATGAGAAGATCTTGAAGAGGATGGGAGAAAATGTGCACATAGAAAAGATGAGGCTTATTGGTCATATAAAGACGGTTGGAACTCGCAAGGCTATACGACACTTCAGGTCTCAAACTGAACTCTGTTAGATTAGTCAGCGCTTTAATATCAAAAGGACAAAGTTCAGAGGATTAGGAAAGAAGAAGGAATGAAAACAGTAAGCACAGGGAGGAAGTGAGGAAAATGATGGTACATTAAGGGATCGCAACGGATGAGTTGAAATTAAGTGTGTATGAATGTAAAACTGATGATCTCTGTCAACCTTCAGCCAATTCACAATAAAACATTTAAAAAACTTGCAAGCAGTCATCCAAGATGCAACTGTTGGTCTCTCTCCTTTTGGAGCAAGTGTGAAGAAAATCAAAGAGTCAAGAAACAATTAGACCAAATGACTAATGGACCATGGAAACGGTGAAGTTCAGTTCCTGGTTTGTCGCCAACAGGAGAACTAGCCAGCTCCAAATGGATGTGGTTTGCTAGGGTCCAGAGATAGGCCACCCCCCAGCCGCTTCCCTCCCCACCTCTCACTAACACAACAGTGAAGAGTTAAGCCACCATTTAATGAAAGCATAGAGTCACTTCAAAAGAAATGAAGTGGGTCCCTCTGGGAAATTGGGAAGGACCACCTTAAGCACAGATACAATACACTTCACTCTGAGGCGAAGCCAGTCCCCCTGGAGAGGTGAGAAGGACGGTTGTCTAGGGGAACCCTTCTAGTTTTTACATCTCACTTTCAAATGGAATGGGGCTGCCCTCTGCAACGGTCTAATTAGTTACTCAGTTTATCCTTGAGTCTCTTATGAATCTTTTTTTCCCTCTTTTATCTGGACTGCTGCTCTGGGTCAGCATGTGTCAGAACGTTTCAGGGTTATCTCAGAGTACAGTCCTGCACCCAGATTTTTCACTAGGGCCTGGCTTCAAGGTTAAGGTGTCTGCCAAGTCAGTTCTCACAGAGTCCTCTGTTCATAATTCATTTTACGGGGTCCTTTCTTCATTCTCTCAGCAGGCAGGGAAGAAGCCCTGGTTCTGTCCTCGTCAGAAACCACAGCCTCCACTACTCAGAAACACGAAATGGTCCCTGACTATCAACCCACTGGCTGATTTGATCAAAATACAACAGAAGGTCTTGGGCAGAATGGGAGAAAAATATAGAACAGAATTCAAAATAGCAATTATAATGAGCAGATTTACTAGTCTGATAGAGACTGGTGGAACCCTGGAGGTTGTGAACCTTGGATACCTTTTGCCTGGGGCTGAACCCACTCTCAGGGAATCACCTTTCAGCTAAATAATAAATAGGTTTATAAAGTGAACAATAACACTGGTGAATAATATATTATGCCACTAAATAAATCAGAAAGGCAGTGTTTGCTCAAAGCCAAATTTCAGAAGCGGCAAAGGGCAGGAAAGAAAGACTAATAATGGAAACAAGAAAGTGCTAAAAATGTAACTAATGTCAGAAAGCACTATGAGTATAAATTGTTGAATAGAAAACTATAAAAGTTAACCACAATAAAAAATAAAAATTTGCATCTAATACCACACTGGATGGTGAAAGACAAAGTACCTTCACACTAGCAATATGAATAAAATAAAGATGTTAATTATTATTGAACCTAATTAATATTTTACAAATTGTTGTAGCCAGGGACATTTGTCAACAAAACAAAAGGCAGAAGTATTTATTTCAATTTGTGACTTGTGGTCTTAGGTATAGAGAAAATCATAGGGAATCCACTAAAAATATATAAGAACACATATACCATTCATCATGATTTTAATGTATCAGATTAATATGTGAGAAACTCCTTTTGATTTCATCCACTAACAATGAATAATCCAAAAGGAAATAAACAATTCTATTTAAAATAACATCAAATGCTTTAGAATAAATTTGCCAAAGGAAGTGTAAACATTCGAGGCAGCATGTACTGACTCTAATCAATTATTAGGGAAAAAATTATTAATAAAGCAGGCAAAGCCCTTGATCTTGTGGAGAGGATTAGACAGGTGTGTCCCAAAGTGGATGATATAGTCCCCTGAGGAGTTCAGAGGTGAGCCAGGGGAATCCAAGTGCTGATATCTATGCTTTATCCTGCATCTTGATCTTTAGCAAAAAAACCCTTTTATAACCATGGTACCACTGAGGAGTTTTTTGTTTTGTTTTTTCTGAAGCAGGATTGGTAGGCCAAATTAGTTTGGGGACCTGTAAGATAGACTACAGGTGAACAAAGAGTAAAATAATAATAGTTTAGTAATCATCAGGACTACAGTGAACCCTCGCCACTTCGCGCTTCGACTTCCGCGGCTTCACTCTATCGCGGTTTTTGCGTAACAGCGCATGCTCTGTCATCCCTGCCACTGATGGGCTCATACTGTACACGCTTGATGCCATGAATAATATAATAAATAATAAATGATAATTGTAACGTCCAAAATGTTTTACTGTATTTTCCCTTTTTCATTTAATAAATTGGGTAATACGAGTGTAATGGTGACTAAAGGGTTTTTTTTCATGTCCTCTATGCTCTAACTACAAAAATATTTGATTTACAAATAAGGAATCCTACTTCACGGAATTTCATTTATCACAGTAGAGTCTAGAACCGATTAACCGCGATAAACGAGGGTTCACTGTATAAGGAATCAATTGGAAAGGGGATGATATCTTATATGAGGTGAGGTGACTAAAATATGGTTACTTGTGAGGAGAGACTTGAAGGAAGAGAGTAATTTCAAACAGCAGGAATAGTAAATTGAGAGCCATAAGACAAGCGGCATGCCAAAGGCTTGTTTAGGAATAATAAGGAAATCAGTATGAGTGTAGAGAGCTAAATAAGCAGGAGAATGATGAGAGATGCCATAGATCAACCAGAACTAAGGTATTGATGAATTAGTGATTAGTCACTTAGTATCATTTCCAGTAAGAAAAATGGTTAATATTATGTTTCATAATCACTAGTCTCAGCAGTAAAATAAAAACTAAACAAAAGGGGCAGAGGTGGTGGACTTATATAGATAAATTGAGAAAAAAACTATTATTTTTATCTCTTGGTTTAGTAATCTATCATCTTCTTTTGGAAAATTTTCACATAACCATAGTGTGTTTGTCAATAATTTTATGAAGACCGAAAATTAGTTCCTTTAAAACACTATACTTAAGTAGTTCTAAATAAAATTGGGTAACAGAAAGCAAATACTTTCATTTGACAATTCATACCTTTTTCATTTTGGCCTAAGACAATTATTTTGACCAGCCAACCAAAAAAAAAAGTATAGATTTTCATTTGTATTCTGATACATATATTTGTTACTCTTTTATTAAAATCTAGCCATTTCATTAGCCTTATTTAACAAATTTCCAAAACTGTGCATATGTGTACACATAGGGTCCAGAATATGCCTTTTTTATGGATTTGTATGTGCCTGGATTGACATATAGGTTTACATTAGCATATGTAGACAACATGTGAATAAATAAAGCTATTAAAAGGGTTTTGGGAAATCAAAACCTGAAAATTCTTAAGTGTCTATTGAGCCAGTCTCATTTAGGTCTTACACTTCAGAGTCTGATGCTTTCTTTTGTTCTAGAGAGGCAGGCTTTTCAGGAAATAAGAATACCACCTTAGGAATTAAGTGAAGTATGAGTTTTTAAATGGAAACCACTGCACAGAAAAGATCAGAAAAGATTGAAGCTTGATTGCTGTGCATCCCACAATATTAAGATCTTAAGCCAGCAGGCAATTTCACCTTTTCAACAACCTTTTTGAACGCATTCTTGACCTCCTTGTTCCTCAAGCTATAAACAAGGGGATTCAGCATGGGGATGACCGTCGTGTAGAACACAGATGCCATTTTATCTGTGTCCATGGAATGATTGGAGCTGGGTTGTAGGTACATGAAGATGGCTGTCCCATAGAAGATGGAGACTGCAATGAAGTGAGAAGCACAGGTGGATAAAGCCTTCCGATAACCTTCTGCTGAGCGCACTTTTAGGATAGTGGCGAGTATGAATAGGTAAGAAACCAAGATAACGAGAAGAGCAAAAAATATATTAAAGGTCGCCACAAAAATAAGAACCAACTCATTAACACGTCGATCAGAACAAGAGAGAACCATGACTGCTGGAACATCACAGAAAAAATGATGGACTACATTGGACATGCAGAAAGACAAGCTGAAGGCACCCCAAGTGTGAATGGAAGCACTTATGAAGCCAAAGGTGTAGGAACTTATGGCCAGACAAGCACTCACATTTACTGTCATGGTGGCGGTGTAATGTAGGGGTTTGCACACTGCTGCATAACGATCATAGGCCATGGAGGCCAAAAGGAAATTTTCCACAGTTGCAAATACTGCAAAAAAGAACATCTGAGCAGCACATGCATTGTAGGAGATGGTATTGTCTCCTATAAGAAGCCCAGCCAACAATGTGGGAGTGACAGCTGAGGAGTAACAAAGGTCCCCTAGAGACAAGTTACTGAGGAAGAAGTACATGGGCGTGTGGAGATGAGAATCCAATACAATCAGCACAATCATTCCCAGGTTCCCAAACATATTGATTAGGTAAACTAAAGTGAATATTATAAAGAAGGGGATCTGCAGCTCAGGGACATTGGTTAGTCCTAGAAGGATGAACTGCGTGACTTCAGTGCTGTTATCCATAGATATTATTTGGGAATCAAGAGATGCCCTGTGTCAATGAAGAATAAAAGAACAGATTGTTAAAGAGAATAGATCTTCAGGCGAAATGGAATTATATAAATATTGCATGCATGGCTTCATTGTAGCAATAACTTAATTGTACTTCAAGACTCTCCATGCATAAAACATGGCCTTGAAAATAAAACTGAGTGAACAAATTATCTGTACTATTACTAACTACTGAAATTGAATGATGGAACTTCTTGGAACATCTCTACAATTTTTAAGTTTTATAAATAATTTTGAACGGGGATTTCTAGGTCAACATGACAGACCACAATTATCATGAATTATCAAATCATTTTTCCTGTGTGTAATGAAAACTATCACTATGTATTGCTCATGAGTCAGCTGCTGCTATGGAGATTTTATCTGTATATTTGTTTTTCACAGAAACAATATGAGGTTGATTATTTCATATCTCTGTTTGTCTTATGATGTACAAGAGACAGAGGAATTTATTCAGGTTTGCAGAAGTATTCACTGGCAAAGCCATGCTTATAATTCAGGCAAATTCAGGCAAATCCACCCAAGTCCAATGATCTTAATGGAATTAAAATAAAGTAGAATCTAGCTCAATTTAAAATTACTCATTATCTCCACAGTTCTAAACTCAGTATTTGGAGATAAACATCAAAGTAATTGAGAAATTATATGTATAGTAAATGTGATGGTATAACTTCAGCAGTAAGGGAATGCACAACTAACAAAGGTAAATGAATCATACCCCCCCTCAAAACAAAAACAAAAATGGTAGTTCTTTTTCAAAGCTACATATTTCAATTTCTTTGCAAAACAACCTTATCACCTTCAAAGTGCTCTCCATAACACTTAATACATTGGCTGAATCTGTGATTCTATTCTTGACAACATTGTTCAAACTCATCTGTATGGATGCCTGACAACACCTCCCTCATTTTTTCTCCTTCACCTCTTCTGTGTCATCAAATCACTGTCCTTTCATGTCCCCCTTCATTTGTGGAAACAAAAAGAAGTTGCACAGAGCGAGGTCTGGTGAGTATAGTGTGAGGGGCAAAAGAGGCATGCTGGTTTTTGCCCAAAACTGGTGCACTAAGATGGCTGCATGAGCAGGTGCATTGTTGTTGTGACAAAATCAGTCCCCTGTCTGGAACAAATCAGGTCTTTTTTGTCACACACGGTTAGCTATCTTTTCAGAACCTCTAAATAGAAAGCTTGATTAACAGTCTGACCTGGTAGAATGAACTCCAAATGCACTACAAGTTAACATTTGTGTCTGTTTGGGAAGTTGACAGTTGTCCAGAACGAAGTTTGTCTTCAATCGACTTTTCATCGTTTTTGAAATGAGAATACTACTTGTACACTTGAGTTTTCCCCCTAACACTGTTCTTGTAAGCTGTGTTCAAAATCACAAGTTTCTGCAACCTTTTCCCCCTAACAGGAGACAAAGTTTCACAGCCACAGCTGTTCTTTTAAATTGGCCATCACAAAAAAACAAAATAAAAACAAAAATGAGGTTTCATAGAAAATGCTTTTACAAAAGAATTCAGTGACCAGAGTTACCTTCCAAGGTAACGCCACTGGGTGCACTAACAGAATGAGTTACTTGATGCTCACCTAGTGGGGTAAAAAATGCATACTGCGTATGTTCCACTGAGCCCAGTACAATTCCGGGTTTGTTTTTGGGTGTTTTTTTGGGATTCCCCTCATATACATAAGGAACACATGGTTCCAAATTTCAGCCCTATTATTCATTACATAGGACTCATTGATCCAAACCTAGTTCATCTAAGCCTTGTTTTCATCATCCCCAAAATAGAGGTGGTCATAAGACCCATTTCAAGGTATTGGTATGGAAATTAAATGAGATAATACATTAAAATGAGTGAAATTGGGTGAAGAATAACTGATTAGTGTTAGGTCTGAAATTAGGATAAATTAGTGTTAGGTATAACATTAGGTATAATATTAATAAAAAAAAGTGGCCCCTCTTTTGGTTTTGAAGAAAGTAGGTACTGATTTAAAATATGGCTGAATATGAGTATTTACATCTGTTATCCTCACTCCAGCTTTTCATTACAGACTTGTTTCATCGAAATATTCTTGGTCCCTTTCTCAGCATCACCATCCCATATCTATCCCAGCCCATTTCATATGAGGCGTTCCTTTGCTTCTTTTATTCTTTGAAGTGCATATTTCAACTTGGGTGGAAAGAATAAATATATTTAATCTAATTTCTGTCTCTCCTTCTTGTTATCCCATAGCTGCTTCGCAGAGATCAAAGTTGTAAATTCATAGATTAAGGGGACTTTTTCATAAGACCTGTACTAGTAAAAGTTCTGTTTTATATTTTTCGATTTTGAATCAGCTAGTGTTCAAACACAACACTTTACAACCTCTATTTGAATGTGAAATCTTTGGCAGGACATTGATTCTCTACTAACCACTACTCATCAATAATTCTCCTCAAACTTCATTTCATAAGGCTGGAGTATTAAGGTCTTAGATTTTCCCAACTTTGATAGAGCACTTTGAGCTTTTGTTATGCTCATCAGGCAATAATATTAGTGGTTATAGCCTCGTCTTTTCAATGAAATCTTAAAATACTCTTAAAAGTTACATAATGTTATCATATTCTGTTTACTAGTAAAGATTCATAAAGTTATGTGATACTCTATAATTACATATATAGTATGAAGAAGATTCAAGATACAAGGTTTAAACGAAGGTCTGACAAATGAAAATTCCTGTACTTTCAGCACTGTCAGTGTTTGGAGATCCACTAGCAGCAGGAAGCTTGCCATTATGTGGAAAGGTTAATAGAGACTATAATTCAAAAACCAAGCCCATGTCATAGGTCCATTCTGACACATAGTGACCCTCTATAGAGCTTTTGGTTGTTAGGTGTCGTTGAAACAGTTCTGACTCAGAGTTTTTCTTTGATGTAAATGTTTAAGAGGATAGATAGCCTCAATTTTTTCTCACAAAGTAGATGATGGAGGTGAACTGCCTCCTTACTGCCATCAAGTCAATGCTGCCTCATAGTGACTCCCTGTGGGTTTCTGAGACTCTAAACTGTTTATGGGAGTAGAAAACCCAGTCTTTCTCCTACAGAGCTGCTGATGGTTTTGAACTGCTGAACATGGAGATCACAGCCCAGTGTATAATCACTACATCACCAGAGATCCTACTCATGTTGAAAGTCTAACACTTATCTCAAACACCAATAGGGATCCTTAAAATAGAGACTTATTCACTCACACACTGCTGTCAACTCATAGAGACCTAGAGAACAACTGTTTCTATGTGTTCCCATGAATGTAAATATTTCTCCCAAGTAGCTAGTGGGTTGGAAATGTTGACCTAACCCACCCTGACATCAGGGCTGCAAAATACAGTATGACTACTGAAAAGACCACTCAGAGGAGATCAAGTAAGACCACTCAATAGCTAAAAGCTTATCCTTCAATTCGTTCTTTTTAACTTTTATCTTCAATTAGAGACTAACAAATAATGCACAGGATGAAATTCTGACCTACTCAATTAGAATATGATATAGTGCTCTTTTATCTTTTTCTCTCAAAGCAATATGATGTTTCTGAACTTTAAAGCACATACTGGTGAAAATTTTAGCATTTCTATTGCTGCCTTACCTCATAGTTTTAGAAAAATGTTTATAACACTTAATTCTGGGCTCAAATAACTTATAATAGATATTATTTCACATGGATTACATTACTAAAATTATGCATGAAACAAAACGCTTACCTTAGTCATGGATAAAAAGGGAAAGGCAACTGTAAATTGTGAGTTTAAAATCAGAAATGCAGTCATGGAATAATGTTATTAAAGCTCTTTCTCAAAGGCAGGTCAAAAGGCTCCAAAGTCTCTAAGGCTGGAAAAGATGGAGAGAAGAACAATAACATCCAGTCGGGAATCTAGATTGAAGCCCTGTATGTACCATGCCTTCCCTCTGCCCTGGGGGATGCCATTTATCTCCCTCTTTATGTGCTACATAAACATAACCCAAACATGCCATCCACATATGTCGTGGAATTGTGGCCATGAAGAACAAAAGAGGAAGGTCTATAAAGCAACTCATGAAGGAGTTATATTTTCAAGTTAGTCAGCATAATTTTTTTCTTGCTGTTTTTCCTGCTGTGGTCCAACACTGATGCTAATAATCAGTTTGGGGCAAAGTTGGCATGTGTACTAACAACTATCAGCATTGATTTGAATAAATGGTCACCTGAGGATCTGTGTATATTGTCTGGTCCTACAAAAATGATATCATGTGGAGTCATGTTTATATTTCAGAGGATAATACATGAGAACCAAAATGGAGTTATAAGAACATGCAGCTCTCAGGGCTATCCCCTTTGAGGATATCTGCAATTTTACATTTCACTCACCCAGGGAAGAAGCAATTATGCTTCCCCAGGGAATTAATGAATATGATGAGTGTGCACACATCTTTGTGCATTTCTTGTGTTTAATTTTTTTTCACTTTATAATCAAATTGCAACTTACATATGAGAATATCCAAATTATGAAATATAAGATGTCAGTCAAATGTCTATGGTCATATAACCACTTTCATAATCACAATGTAGTACACTTTCATCATCTTAAATTATTTCCTTGATCTTTTTGTGGTGGACTTCTTTCTCAATCACTTTTTCTAGCAACCATTAAGCTATATTGTGTCCACATAGGATTTCCTTCATAAAAATATCACGAAATAAAATCTTACAGTGTGTAAACTTTGAGACTAGTTTCTTTGACTTGGCTTAACACATTTGATGCTTATCCATATTGTTACATATTTAGGTAATGAGATATTTTGCATTTCTGTGTTTGATTTCATTTTGGACACCACAATTGTTTGTTTATTCAATCACCATCTGAAGGACAGTTTTGTAAATTCCAATATAAATAAAGTTGTTAAACCTTCATTTAACTTTGGGTAAATGACTTGGAGTTGGGTTGTTTGGTCATATGTTTAATTGAAGATGAATTTACTAAACTGTTTCTTAAGTGGCTCTATTATTTTTATTTTAGAAAAGTATTCATTTAAATTGAACCACTTTCTTGCAAACACTTGCTATAGTATTTTTAATGCAACTTTAACATTTCATTTTTTTTGTTCTTTCTCTAATATGCCTCTATAAATCCCCTTACAAAAACAACCAAACAATAATCATTTGCCTTAGCACAAAATATATGGCCTTTTAATAGATTTTAGTAGAAGGGAGCAATCCACTTATTTTCCTGCACCATCACCCCTGAGCACACATTCCCAAGCTGGTTTATTGTACTTCATTCAATTTAATGGTTATAATAAGCAATATCATGATTGAGAAAATATTGAAATTGCTAAGGTTTTAATTTTAGTTGGGTCCACAACCAATGCTCATGGAAGGAGCAATTAATAAGTCAATGTACTTGATAGGGAAAATCTGCTGCAAAAGCCTTCTTTAAAATATTAAGAAGCAAAGACATCACTTTGAGGACTAAGCCTGATGCAAGCTATGATATTTTGATTGCCTCATTGCATTTTAAGGCTGGACAATAAGAAAGAACAAAGAATTAATTTCTTTAAAGTATGTTGTTGGAAAAAATATTTAAAAGAATTAATAAATCTTCATAACACGAGTTCAAAGGTTTGGTGCCCTTTGCTGTCTTGGGGAATAGTTTGTGTAGAATTGGTGTTAGCTTTTCTCTGCATGCTTGGTGGGATTCTCTGGTGAAGCTCTCTGGTCCTGGACTTATTGTTTGTTTGTTTGTTTTTCCTGGGTGTTTTTAAATGGCCTGATCTATTTATTTATTTATTTTTAATTAATTAATTAGTTAACATTTAAATTAAAATATCATTTCCTTGGGGCCTCTTACAGCTCTTATAACAATCCATACATCAATTGTATCAAGCATATTTGTACATATGTTGCTATCTTTATTTTCTAAATATTTAATTTCTATTGAGCTCTTGGTATCAGCTCCTCTTTCTTCCCTCCCCCTCCTCATGACCCCTTGATAAATTATAGACTATTATTATTTTCACATCGTACACTGACCACTGTCTCCCTTCCCCCATCGTTTCTGTTGTTTGCCCCCACGGGGGTGGTGTGATGGTTATGATTGATCATTGCAATTGGTTTCCTCTTCCTCCTCCTCTACTCTTCCCACTTTCCTCCTACCCTCCTGGTATTGCTACTCCCATTCCACATGCTCTGGTCTAGCCCACAGTGAAAGGCAAGGCAAGGGTCATGACAGTGTGGGGTGAGGAAGCATCAAGAAACCAGAGGTTTATTATGTGCTTCATCAATGCTTTACTGCACCCTGGTTGGCTTATCCCTTACTTGGGACCCTTCTGTGAGGGTATGTCCCATTGGCTACAGATGTGTTTGGGGTCTCTGCTTTGACCCTCCTCATTCCCAACAATATGTTTTTGTTTGTTTGTTTGGGGCCTTCTGATGTTTGTTACCCGATCCTGTCAACACCTCATGATTGCACGGGCTGGTGTGCTTCTTCCATGTGGGCTTGCTGTTTTTCTGCTAGATGGCCAATTATTCAATGTCAAGTCTTTGAAGCCCCAGAGATATATCTTTTGAGAGCCGGACACCATCAACTTTTCAGCCACATTTGCTTATGCACCCATTTTGTCTTCAGCGATTGTGCTGGGAGTTTGAGCATCTCAGAATTCCAGGTTGTTAGAACAAAGTATTCTTGCATTGAGGGAGGTTATGAGCAGAAGCCCAAAGTCCATCCACTACATCTGTGCATTGCCATATAAGTATATGGAGATAGGCCAATACCTCTTATTTTTATGAATGAATATATTTACATATGTACAGACCTATGCTTATGCCTCTACCCATAGCTTTGCCTCCTAGATCTTTCCACTGTTTCCTTTTATATTCCTCTTGCCCCACCATCATGCTTGCCCTTCTTCTGCCTCTTCGCAATGCCTCTCAGCTAGATTGTTGTTGCTCCAACACTCCCAGGATCTCTATGTCCTCATCATTGTTGATTTTAATTCCTTAGTTGTTGCCATGTCTATGGTGTTGTTTGCTCACCACTTCCTTTCCCCACCTCCTTCTCCTCAGTCCCTTTGGAACAGTCTGTCTTATTGCTTTCTCCGAGTTTGCTTCCCATGCTTAGCATATGTAAGTAGGCAAACCAACAATAGCAGAGACCCAACAAAAAAGAAACAAGAGATTGAATAAAAAGAGAAAAGGAAAAATGAGATAATAACTAGAAAAAAGCAACCAACCAACCAAACAAGAAGCATACATAATTCCAGGTCTGTTCGCTGACCTTTATGGCTGTCTGCTCACTGGTCTTGGGGGGAATTCCAGGAGCTGCCCCTCCTCCCCTGAAGCCATTTGGGGCTCCTCAGGGGTTTTGTTGGCCTGGTCTCTTTATTCTTTTTTTATGAGTCTTTTGACATTTTCTACATCAGTTAGTATTATTTCAGATAGGTCGTGTTTTTCTAGAAATTCATTCATTTCATCTGGTTTTACGTACTTGTTGGCGTACAGTTTTTCCAACTGTTATCTTTTTAATTTAAGTTGGCTGTTGTTATAGCACCCCTTTCATTTTATTTTTCATATTTTCAAATTCTTCATTTTCTTTGTTAAATTTTCAAGTGCTTTATCAATTTTGTTAATCCTTTTGAAGAGCCACATTCTTGCCTCAACTTTTATTTCAGAATCATTTATTTTATGCTGGTAGCTAGAGGTTGATTTTATTTATTTATTTTTCTAGTTACTGAAGATGTTGGGCTAAGGTGTTGATTTTTGTATTTCCTTTTAGGATGTATGCATTTTGTTTGCCCTTTAAGTACTGCTTTTTCTATTTGTTTCATTCCTTATTTCTTCAATTAAGCAGTAGTTTTGGAGCAAGTTGTTGTCCAGTTTCCATGGATTTAGTTTTCCTGCCTTGATCTTTCAGTGTTGATTTATAATTTTACAGGGTTGTGGTAGGATAAATTGATTTATAATATCACAATGTTTTGGTATTTATGTAAGCTTCTTTTGTGGTCCAAGATGTGATTTACTCTAGACAATGTTCCATGAACACTGAAAGAGAATGTATATTATAGTGCTGTTAGGTGGAGTGTTTTGTGCATGTTTAAGAACTAAAGTAGTTTAATTTTGTAGGTTACTTTTTCTTTCTGTATTGAATTTCTTTCCCAATATATAGCCCTGCCTTCAGAGTGGTTTATTGAAGTCTCCTCCTATTATTGTAGTATTATCTTTTTCTTCTGGCAACTCTGTAAGAGTTTGATTGATGTTTTTGAGGGTTTTTATTGGGTGCAACAAGTAAGCAGAAAACTAAAGCAAGCGAGAGAAATTTCTGAGCAGAAGAATCTGCATGGAAAAGCTCTGAGGTAGTAACATTCTTAAAATTGTCCAGGAAAAAACAAGAGAATGAGCGTTAATGGAATGTGATGAATGAGCAACAGAGTGATGAGGCATAATGCAGGTATCTCTCACCCAGAACTACAGTCTCCATCAATGGGTGACATTAGCCAGTTTACATCATTTCACATAATAAATATGGTAACTGTTATCACTATTCTCAGTATTTTTGTTTTTTAAATGATATGTGAAGAGTTAGTAGTGAAGCATGGGTAAGTTAAAAAAAAATTCTCTTTTTATACGTTTCATTTTATTGTACCTCAACCTTTTACTTTATAAAATCATCATGTGACCATACAGCTTCTATCAAATGATTTGGGGAAGGTAGAAATATTAATTCCTTTATTATGTTCCATCAATAATATTTTTAAAGCAAATAACACATGTCAGGAAATTTTTCAACTGTGAATCCCTCACATGCTGTTTTAATAAGCATGTCATACCAATATTGTTACATGTTGCCAACTTCAATTTTCTTTTTCTGTCCTTAGGATGTAATGTTACTAGGATAAATTGATCTCATGAAAATTTCATTTAAGGTAAGTAATTTCCTATACCAAGGACCACCAAGGGTGAACTGAATGGACTAATGATGGAAACGGAATGTCGTGTCACCACCTGAGTATGAATGCGTGTGAGTATGAAATGACCCTAGGCTGGAATGTAGAAGAATAAGATGTTGTTTTTAGTTTTATTGCCTTGGTAAATCTTAAACTAAGGCACAGATTTATTAATCAATACCTTTGAAATGGACAAATAAAAGTCACTGGAAGAAATGATGCTTTCATCTTAAAATAGGACATTTTAGCTACTATCTTACATAGGTAGGAGTAGAAATTCTTTATGACCTAGAAATCGCACTGCTGGGTATGTAACCTGTACAAGTAAGATCCACAGCATGAAAACACATATTTGCACCCATGTTCCCCACAGCACTGTTCACAAAGCAAAAAGATGAAAACAATATGTCAGTAGAGGAATGGATAGAGACTGGTACAAACACAGAATAGAATACTGATTTTTATGCATCTCAAAAAAATAAAAGAAGAAGAAGAAGAAGAAAGAAAAGAAGAAAAGATGAAACCAAGACGTCCTTGAAGCGTAAATCAACCTGGAGAACATTTAGACTGAACAAAATCAGTCAATCACAAAGCAAAATATTGTATGATTTCCATGTTATAAAGAAGAAAAGTCTTTCTTTTTTAAAACAATATTTTATTGGGGGTGCATACAATTCTCATCACAATTCATAAATACATCCACTATGTCAAGCACATATGTACATTCACTGCCCTCATCATTCTCAAACATTTGCCCTCCACCTCAACCCTAATATCAGTTGCTCATTTCCCCCCTCCCTCCCTACCCCTCCTCCCTCATGAACCCTTCATAATTTACAACTTATTATAGTTTCGTCATAAATTACACTGTCCGACGTCTCACCGAGCCCTCTTCTCTGCTGTCCCTTCCCCAGGGAGGAGGCAATACCTAGATTCTTGTAATTTGTTTCCCCTTTCAGCCCCACATTCTCTTCACCTTCCAGGCCTCACCCCTTTCATTCCTGGTCTGGAAGGAGTAATCTGTCCTGGATTCCCTGTTTTTCCAGTTGCTGTCTGTACCAATGTACATCCTGTGGTCTAGCCAGATTTGTAAGGTAGAATTGGGATCATAATAGTGTGTGTGTGGGGGGAAGCCTTTAAGAATTAGAGGAAAGTTCTATGTTTCATCGTTGCTACCCTGCACCCTGATTGGCTCGTCTCCTCCCCTCAACCCTTCAGTGAGGGAGTCTCCAGTTGCCTACCAATGTACTTTAGGTCTCCACTCTGCACTCACCTACCTTTACAATGATATTTTTTGTTCTTTGATGCTTGATACCTGATCCCTTCAACACTCGTGGTCACACATGCTGCTGTGCTTTTTCCATGTGGGCTTTGTTGCTTCTGAGCTAGTTGGCCACTTGTTTATCTTGAAAAGTCTTTCATACGAAAGGAAACAGATTTTGGAGGTTACCAATATTAAGTGGGTAAGGGAGAAAAGCTGAAGCAATAGACTAGAAGGGATTGATAGATATTAATTTGGGTGAAGGGGAAGATAGTAATCCATAAGAGGGAGATGTTATGACTATAAAAATTAGTAAAAACTTCTCTGAAAAAATTCTTGCCTAGCTGTATAACATATATTTACCCATATTTTCAAAACATCACAACATATCTATCCCTTCTTATTAAAATGAACAGCCACATGGGTACTTTTTAAATGGGCATGACAACTCTTTTGACAATCACCATAGTATTTAATTTCACAACACTCACAGTGTAACCAAAGGCAACTATGAAGCAAATCTTCTTGTGCTCAGTGGTTGTAATGGCTGCAATTTTTATACTTGAAGAGCTACAGCCCTGGTGGCCAGAGTATCATAAGGGCAGCATAATCTTGTCATGTTAATTACATCCATTGCAGAGATATCAAGTTCATAAACGTCTTCAATGATAAAATTGTGGAATTTCACTATGTTTTTGTTTCCAGCCATCTGGAAATTGCTGGTCACTGTGGCTCTCATTCTTAGGAAAGGTCTTTCCTTTTCATAATTTTAGAAATCCAGGTGCTTAACTTGAAATCTGAGATTCCTCTTTTATTTGACAGAAGATTTGCTTTGATGTAAATTGACACTAGGGAGAGAGCTTGATTGTTTTTCCTCCCACTTCAGCAAAATACTCATTTTGCTGAAGTCATTTTCCAACTCTGAGCATTTTGCTTTGGATCATGATGTACACAGTTTCAGATTCCTTTTCTCCATCTCCCTTTTCCCTTTGTCTGTTCATAAGTGGACAACTTTCCAGCCTGGATCTTTCTCAGTGCCATTCCATTACTAGTGTCTACAGCCCTAGCAATGCCTTGTAATTTGAAATGGTAGGAATTGTGTTTAATTCCTGACATGATTCTAAAGAGTTCTATGATTTTGTTTTGTAAGTTGAAAACATGCACAATATACATGGTAACTCTAAAGAGATTGCAAAATTAAAATATGAGGTATTCAAGAGCAGAGGCTAATTTTATATACTCAGAAGTACAGTACTAAAATGCCTCATCATCATTGATCAAAGAGATTTTTGCTAATAAATCATAATCAAATGATGAAGTACCCAAATGTACCATGGCTTAATGGTTTCATACAGACGAACTGATAATATGTTTGCCTTTCAACTGTTGAGCCAAGAATAATCTAATTGCAGCTTTGTTTTGCTTATTAATCTAATTAACATCTAGAGTTTGTAGATGACTATGATTATTACGTCAATGCAGATTATGTTGAGGTTCCAGTTGGACACTATTCAGTGCCATTTTTGCCAGTGCGTATTTTGCTTTCTTTATACATCCATTTGATAGCCTTTAATTTATGGACAAACTTTAGTAGTTTTAAAATTATAACTGATGATTCAAAAGCATCAGGGATATGATTGTCTACTTAAATTATTATACACCAATAGACAAACTAAATTGTTTACTCTAAAAATATCAGGGTACTGAGAAATATTCAGAGGAGAGGCAAGATGGTGCCTAAGTAAGCAGCCCACACTGGAAGATCTATGGTGAACAGGAGGACTAGTGGGAGGATTCTGGTAAGTGAAAAGATCACCCAAATGAAGGCTGACCATGATAGTGGGACAAGAGGAAAGTACAAAGAAATAGAGGAAAGAACTAGGAGGCAAAGGGCAGTTATAGAGATTTCAATACAGGCATATACAGATGTAAACATACTTATATACCACAAGGGGAAATAGATCTATGTAAACATATTTATGTACATAAGTTTAGTATTAAGTAAACCGATGGACAGTGGGCCTCTATTCAAGTGTTCCCCAACACAAGAACACTTTGTTCTAACAATTCGGCAACCTGAGATGCTCACCTTCCTGGCATGACCGCTGAAGACAAGGGGTGCACAAGCAAATGTGGTGAAGAAAGCTGGTGGT
>NW_022111316.1:3980992-3983197 GCF_000313985.2 Echinops telfairi | reverse complement strand
GAGCCAGTCAGGGTGCAGTGTAGCAATGATGAAACATACAATTTTCCTCAAGTTCTTGAATGCTTCCTCCCTCCAACTACCATGATCCAAATTCCACCTTACAAATCCGGCTGGACCGGAGGATGTACAGTGGTACAGATAGGAACTGGAAACACAGGAAATCCAGGACATATGGATCCTTCAGGACCAGTGGTGAGCCTGGCGATACCGGGAGGGTGGTGGGAAGGTGAAGGAGAAAGGGGGAACAGATTACAAGGATCTACATATAACCTCCTCCCTGGGGAATGGACAGCGGAAAAGTGGGTGAGGAAGACTTCAGATAGTGGAAGATCTGACAAAATAAAAATAATTTATAAATTATCAAGGGTTCAGGGGGTATGAGGGAGTGGGGAGGGATGGAGAAAAAAAGAGGAGCTGATACTAAGGGCTCAAGTAGAAAGCAAATTTTTTGAGAATGATGAGGGAAACAAACGAACAAAAGTGCTTGATGCAATGGATGGATGGATGGATGCATTGTGATAAGAGTTGTATGTGCCCCCAATAAAATGATTTAATAAAAAAATCTGTGAATAACAATAATTATTTTAAATTAATAGACAAACTCACTTTCAATAGTTTATTTTCCAATTACCATTTTACTACCATTTTGGTCTATGATATAGGCACCAGTACTTTTATATTTATTATACAATTATGGTGAAGAATAACATTTTCACATTTCAATGAAGATGAGTGAGGCGAGTTGTACATGGTATATATATAGGCACACTATGCTATACAGTTTTACATTTTTTCACCATTTATGTACATTATATGTATGTGCACAATATTTCCTGTGGTGGCACTATTGACAAAAAAAATTGTAAAAAATGTAGTATGTAGCCTTGGATAAAATATGAGCAAAAGTAAATACCTGTAATAAATAATTCCATGTCACTTTATTTTGGAATCTTGGAAAATTTTCAACTACAGAACCAAGATTAGGCATGTGTTTTAATTCTGATGTATCTCTTGGTTATTTAAATTTGTTTATTAAAAACTAGATGCATTACACTTACCTCACTTAATAAATTCGCATCAGATTCTTGCATGTGTTTCTATTCAAAGCCTCTGTGTCTAGGGACATATATGCTAATACTGGCATATTAAAGAGAGCACGTGTAGAAAATATGTGAATATTTAAAATGTAATTGGCTAGCATTTGAAAGCAAAATATTAAAATTATTATGACAGTTACATTCTCTTTCAGGTATTGTACTTCTGGAAAAACTATTTGTTGTTTTCCACTAGACAACAGAGTATGTTTAGTTACATGGTAGGCCTAGAAATATGGGCTATTTGACAAAGACAACCTGAGATGGATGAAACTATGTTGTTTTCATCCTACAATGCTACAAAGGTAAGCCTAAAGACAATTTTGTTTTTTCAACAACCTTCTTAAATGCACTCTTGACCTCCTTGTTTCTCAGGCTGTAGACAAGAGGGTTGAGCATGGGGATGACCATAGCATAGAATACCGAAGCCATTTTGTCTGTGTCCATGGAATGACTGGAGCTAGGTTGTAGGTACATGAAAATAACTGTCCCGTAGAAGATGAAGACAGCAGTGAGATGTGAGGCACAAGTGGATAAAGCTTTCCAGTATCCCTCAGCTGTTCGCATGTTTAGAATGGTGAAAAATATGAACATGTAGGAAATAAAGATAACTAGAAGAGCAAAAGATATATTGAAGCCAACCACAAGAACTAGAACCATCTCACTAACATGTCTATCAGAGCAAGAAAGAACCATGACTGCTGGAATATCACAGAAAAAGTGATGGACCACATTAGACTTACAGAAAGAGAGACTGAATGTATCGCCAGTGTGTATAGAGGCATTTAGGAAACCACAGATATGGGAGCCTATGGCCAAACAAACACACACACTTGTGGTCATGGTGGTGGTATAATGTAGGGGTTTACACACTGCTGCATAGCGGTCATAGGCCATGGAAGCCAAGAGGTAACTTTCTGTAGTAGCAAAGGCTACAAAGAAGAACATTTGAGCTGCACAAGGGTTGTAGGAGATGATCTTATCTCCCATGAGAAGCCCAGCCATGACCTTAGGAGTGACAGCTGAGGAGTAACCAAAGTCCACCAGAGAGAGGTTGCAGAGAAAAAAGTACATGGGTGTATGGAGACGAGCGTCCAGCAGAATCAACAGG
>NW_022111316.1:3978494-3980271 GCF_000313985.2 Echinops telfairi | reverse complement strand
AAAGTAATAATGTAGAACTTAATTCAATTTAAAATGAGTCTTTGTCTTTGTCTCTATTATACAAACTTGGTGTTTGTGGCTTCCCTGTGTAGTAATTGAAAGAATATGAGAGAGCTTCCTAAAGTTTGAGGAAAACCACCCATATGTGCCAGTTTCACTGTGTGAGCCCCTATTTTTTCTAAACTTAATATGTACTTGAAATTTACATAATAGTTTTAGTTTAAAAAAACTCATTTTTTCTTAAGCACATTATTTCTTTTTTGATTGCCTTCCCATTGATAAATCACATAGATCAAAGGTTAAGAGATCATAGATTATGGATGCAGTTTGCCAGCATATATGCTCTGGGTGTTAGCTCTGTGCTTTAAATGGTTTATATGAATGTATCATGCGTAGGCACAATATTTTATATCTTTATTTGAATGTGAAGTATTTAGATATTCTCTTCCACCTTTCTCCTAATCCTTTCGCAGCTTCACTTTAGAAGGTGGGCTTAGGAAGGTTTTTTTCTACAATGGCTAGATACACAGAACCGTTTTAAGTATGCATAATGTTAACCAACCAATGATAATATTTTTATATATACAAATATCTGTTCAGTGAGTTCTCACAATAACACTACACGTTCTCTATTATATTAACACATGATTATTTAGAAATTTAATTATTTATGTTGTATTGTGTAATTATAATGTGATCATGAGGAGGATTCAAGATTTAACTCAGTTCTGATGGAATAAAGGCTTGGGCTATTAACCAGTATATGTATTTAATTTATTTGATTCCAGAATTATTTTACAAAACTCTTTACAATATTTTATTCTTGAATCAAATAAATTATATGTACTTTCCCCATCACTTTTTCATGAATTACACTACTTACTTGAAGTGGACATGGAATCAAAAGCTTACCTTGATTTGTGTTCAAAACAGAAGGGCAAATCTGAGCTGTGAGTTTGAAATAAGAACATTAGCCATGAAACAATGTCTCCCTCAGGTGCTAGTCAAAAGAATCCGGAGTCTCCATGGCAGGGATCAAAGATAGAAAAAAAAATTAACATGTAGTCAGGAAGCTAAGTTGAAACCCTGCATTAATCATGCATTTTCTTTCTGCCTCGAGAGTGGTCACACACCTCATACTTATTGGTAAGATAAGCGTAAATACAGACTAATGCATGGAAACCTATGGGGAGTTACAAAGACCGAGAGCTCTCAAGGGATCCCCTACGAGGGCATCAATAGTACCTCATCTCATTTTCCTAGGGAAAAGCAATTATGTTGCACCTGGTGATATGTTTAATGTGCACATCATTTTTGCAATACTTTTGATCATTTCTTATCCTTTATTTTCTAATAAAATTATAATTTATATACAGTAAGATCCATAATTTGTAGGGTATAATTTAACATTTTATTTGTGTTTATAATCATGTATACACTTTGACAATCACAATATGCACAACTTTATCATGTAAACAAATTCTTGAGCTTCTTTTTGATTATTTCTTTTTCCCAAACTTCTTCCTTAGGCAACTATTAAAGCATATTCTCTCGCTATACAATACTTATGGCACCTATTTATTAATGATATAATCTGGGTTATTAGACTATATGAAGAAGGCATCACCACAATTGGAGGACAGGTGTATCTGACCCAATTAATAGTGTTCTTAATCTCTTCATTTACATAAGAAATCTGGTCAAAGGTAGGAGAATGAATCGATATCTTAAATCATGGTGTTGGCAAGAGAATTGACTGCAGAAGAGGAAGCAAATC
>NW_022111316.1:3970537-3971894 GCF_000313985.2 Echinops telfairi | reverse complement strand
GTTTGTTGATCTTTTATCCTGACACTCTGCCAAACTCATCTATTGCTTCCGGTACTCCCCTTGTGGAGCTTTTGGGATTTTCCATATATAAAATCATATCATCCGCAAATAATGATAGTTTCACCTCTTCCTTCCCCAGGCAAATACCTTTGATGTCTTTTCTTTGCTTTATGCTGGTAGCTAAAACCTCCAGGACGATATTAAATAAGAGTGGGGACAAGAGGAATCCTTGTGTCTGGTCTCCTTTTTCAGTGGGATTGTGTTAATCTTTTCTCCATTGACTACCACGTTGGCTGTTGTTTTTTCATATATAGCATGTATTGTCTTGAGGAATTTTCCTTCCATTCCTATGTTCTCAAGTGTCTTAAAAAGGAATTGGTGTTGGATGTTGTCGAATACTTTTTCTTCATCTATTGTGAGAGGGGAAAAAAAGAAAACTATGGAAAAAAAACAATGCTGCTAAAAGTTGGTTCTTAGAAAGGATAAATCAAATCGACAAACCTATCGTGAATTTGACCAAAGAAAAGAGGGAACAAATCTCAGTAGCAAGGATGAGGGATAAAAGAGGGGACATTACAACAAACCATAATGAAATCAAAAGGATGATTACACAGTACTACAAAGGATTGTATTCCAGTGAATTCAACAACTTGGAAGACATGGACAAATTCTTGGAAAAACAATCCCTCCCTAGACTATCCCTGGTGGATGTCAAGAATTTCAATAGACCCATATCAATAGAAGAAATAGACAAGAGATCACAAAGAAAAAATCACCTGGACCAGAAAGGTTACAGGAGAATTCTATCAAGCATTCAGGGAAGAACTGACACAAATCCTACACAAACTCTTCCAGAACATAGAAAAAGATGGCAAACTCCCAAATTCATTCTATGAAGCTAATATAACTCTGATACCTAAACAGGGCAAGGATCCCACAAGAATTGAAAACTACAGACCAATTTCCCTTATGAATATCAATGCAAAAATCCTTAACAAAATACTAGCCAACAGATTACAAAAATATATAAAACATATAACACACCATGACCAAGTAGGATTCATATCAAAGATGCAGGGATGGTTCATCATATGAAAGACCATTAGTATTATTCATCACATTGAAATGAAAAAGTATAATTACCACATGATAATATCGATAGATGTGGAAAAATAATACAACAACATCCAACACCAATTCATGTTTAAGACGCTCAAGAAGATAAGAATGGAAGGAAAATTTCTCAATATAATACAAGCTATATATGAAAAACCAACAGCCAATGTGGTAGTCAATGGAGAAAAAGCAAGAACAATTCTTCTGAAAAGGGGGACTAGACAAAGAAGTTCCTTGTCCC
>NW_022111316.1:3968228-3969434 GCF_000313985.2 Echinops telfairi | reverse complement strand
CAAGCCCACAGAATGGGAAAATATCTTTAGCAATGACACATCAGACAAAGGCCTTATTACAAAAATCTACAATACTCTGCTAACTTACAAGAGAAAAACCAATGGTCCACTCAGGAAGTGGGAAAAGGACCATATCAGGTATTTCTCAAGGGCAGAAATCCAAATGGCCAATAAATATATGAGAAAATGTTCCAGATCTCTAGCCATAAGAGAAATGCAAATTAAAACAACTCTGAGATACCATCTAACACCCTCAAAGATAGACCAATTCAAGAAATCAGAAAGTAGCAAGTATTGGAAGATATGTGGAGAGATAGGAGCTCTTGTCCACTGCTGGTGGACATGTAGGTATGTACAGCCATTATGGAAATCAATTTGGCGATATTTAAACAATTGGAAATTGAGCTACCATATGATCTAGCAATCCCCATGCTGGGCTTATACCCAGAAGAGGCAAGAAAGAAACCACGGTCAGACATCTGTGCTCCAATGTTCATCACAGCACAGTTCACAATTACAAGGAGTTGGAAACAGCCCACATTTCCATCAACAGATGAATCGATTAAAAAACTCTGGTACATACATACAATGGAGTATTATGCATCCCTAAAAAGCAGTGATGAATGTATGAAGCATATCACCACATGAGAAGAACTGGAGGAAATTACGCTAAGTGAAGTAAACCAAGCATAAAAGGACAAGTACTACTTGAGTCTGCTGAGGCAAGCTCAAAAAAATCAAAACGAGCATGGGGAAGAACTACTTTATACATATGTCCTTGGGGTGAGGTCCAGGTAATATGGTAGGGGCCAGACTAAACTCAGGGATACATATGGGATACATATGGTAGTCCACTAAAAAGGAGGTGGGGGGAAGACATGGGTAGCCGGGGGAATATGCACTAACCCCCACACGGGGATGGTGTGCTTTGTGTCTTCACAGGGAAAGAGGGACCAGACTTCAACCAGGTTCTCCACGAGAAGAACGCAAACATTGACATGAAGCAGGGAACCTATAGAGAGCCCTGAGGGGCTGGCCCCATTACCAACTAAGTGGACAGCACCACCTGCCCCCCTAGAGGAATTCACTTCAGAGGACAGCACTTAAGCTACAGTTCAAAGAGGGGGCCTTGTCTGATCAGAGCACACAGTAGGCAATGAGGGGGGAAGGGGAAAAAAAAGAATGAAGCACATCCTGGCTCACCAA
>NW_022111316.1:3965030-3966148 GCF_000313985.2 Echinops telfairi | reverse complement strand
AATTTATAAATTATCAAGGGCTCATGAGGAAGGAGGGAGCGGGGAGGGAGGGGAAAAATGAGGACGGTGGCTTAAGTGGGGAGCAAATGTTTTGAGAATGATGAGGGCAATGAATGTACAAATGTGCTTGATGTATGTATGGGTTGTGATAAGAGTTGTATGAGCCCCGCATAAAATGATTAAAAAAAATCATTTCAATAGTTTATTTTCCAATTACCATTTTACTACCATTTTTGTCTATGATATACTCAACAGTACTTATATATTTATTATACAGATATAGTGATAAATAACATTTTCACATTTCAATGAAGATGAGTGAGGCATAAATTGGCTTCTATAAATATGAAGAGTTGTACATGGTATATATATATTGGCACAATATGCTATAAGGTTTTACATATTTTCACTATTTATGCCCATTATATGTATGTGCACAATATTTCCTGTTGTGACACTATTAACAAGGAAAAAATTGTAAAAAATGTAGTATGTAGCTTTGGATAAAATAGGAGCAAAAAATTCCACGTCACTTTATTTTGGAATCTTGGAAAATTTTCAACTACAGAACCAAGATTAGGCATGTGTTTTAATTCTGATGTATATCTCTTGATCATTTAAATTTGTTTATTAAAAACGACGCATAACACTTACCTCACTTAATAAATTCTCATAAGATTCTTGCATGTGCTTCTATTCAAAGCCTCTGTGTCTAGTGACATATAAGCTAATACTGGCATATTAAAGAGAGCATGTGTAGAAAATATGTGAATATTTAAAATGTAATTGGCTAGCATTTGAAAGCAAAATATTAAAATTATTATGACAGTTACATTCTCATTCAGGTATTATTCTTCTATAAAAATTATTTGTTGTTTTCCTCTAGACAACAGAGTGTGTTTAGTTGCATGGTAGACCTAGAAATATGGGCTATTTGACAGCGACAAACTGAGCTGGATGAAACTATGTTGTTTTCATCCTACAATGCTACAAAGGTAAGCCTAAAGACAATTTTGTTTTTTCAACAACCTTCTTAAATGCACTCTTGACCTCCTTGTTTCTCAGGCTGTAGACAAGAGGGTTGAGCATGGGGATGACCATAGCATAGAATACCGAAG
>NW_022111316.1:3962785-3964165 GCF_000313985.2 Echinops telfairi | reverse complement strand
CAGTTCAGGGTCATCTGTCAGTCCTAGCAGGATGAACTGAGTCACTTCTGTCCTGTTCTTCATTGATTGTATTTGGGAATCAGGAGATGATCTATAGCAACAAGGAACAAAAGCAGAGTGTTAAACAGAAAAGAGAATGTGGGGAAATTGAAATATTTAAATACTAAGGACTTTTCTTTCCTTATAACATAAATTTATATTTCAAGATCCTCCATAAAAGAAACATCGGTTCATTTAGTACTTTAAATGTCTATGCAATTACAAACTATTGAAGCTGAAAGATCTCACGGTTCATCTCCTTGACTTTTAAAATTTTAAAATATTTTAGACTGGGCTGTAGCTTTGACTTGATTACATGTCTGGGATGATACTTATTGTCAATCGAGTTTGTCCTATCTTAGTGAAAGTAGACTCTTCTATTACTCAAATTATATCTGTGTTCATGCATTCCTTCCATCAATCATCTGAGGTTGCTTAGTTCATACTGCTCTTTAACCTATGAGGCACTTTCCTGTGTGAAAGTTGAGTACCTTTGCCAAGTTGACAGAAGTACTACCTGGCAAAGCCAAGCATAGAATTCGTGTAGGGGGCTCTCAAATCTAATAATCTTAACCTAAAGTAATAAAGTAGAACTTAATTCGATTTAAAATGAGCCTGTCTATATTTTACAAACTTGATGTTTGTGGCTTCCCTGTGTAATAATTGAAAGAATATGAGAGAGCTTCCTAAAGTTTGAGGAAAACCACCCATATGAATGCTGCTGTGCCAGTTTCACTGTGCAATCCCCAATTTTTAAAAACTTAATATGTACTTGAAATTTACATAATAGTTTTAGTTTTAAAAAACTGAGTTTTTTCTTAATCACATTATTTCTTTTTGATTGCCTTCCTATTGCTAAATCACAGAGATCAAAGGTTGAGAGATCATAGATTATGGATGCAGTTTGCCAGCATATATGCTCTGGGTGTTAGCTCTGTGCTTTAAATGGTTTATATGAATGTATCATGCACAATATGAATGTAGGCACAATATTTTACATCTTTATTTGAATTTGAAGTATTTAGATATTTTCTACCACCTTTCTCCTAATTCTTTCACAGCTTCGCTTTAGAAGCTGGGCTTAGGAAGGTTTTTTCTACAATGGTTAGGTACACATTACTGCTTTAAGCATACATTATGTTAACCAACCAATGATAATATTTGTGTATATATACAAATACCTATTCAGTGAGTTCTCACAATAACACTACACGTTCTCTATTATTATATTACCATATGATTATTTAGGAATTTAAGAAGTTATGTTGTGTTGTGTAATTATAACGTGATCATGAGGAGGATTCAAGATTTAACTCAGTTCTGATGCAATAATAGCTTGGG
>NW_022111316.1:3952914-3954088 GCF_000313985.2 Echinops telfairi | reverse complement strand
CGATCATCAAACTGTGACCTGATTGACAGGTTAAACTCCACCCCTTCACTCTTAATAATCTCAAGTTGACAATATAATATGTAACTACCACAGGTGGTAAAGATAAAATCATAATAGCACAAAGACAAAAATTCAAATAATGTGTAAGAAGGAAAAGACCCTCATCAACATTCAAAAAGCAAAGGAAGAAATTTCTGTCATGGAACCAGTAAGAGATACTTGTGCCACAAACAAATGCAGGTCATGTCTACAGTGCGGTCAACTGGCAAAGTGTCAAGTTCGATCCAGCATAATCAAGATTAGAGTGGTGCAATCTAATTACTGTGGTGTTTGCCTGATAGTACGGCTGTTTAAGAATACTCTTTCTTAGTCACTGGATTTGTTTCTCTAGTCAACCCGTCCTAGCACCATCTCTTCCCACAGAGTCTATTGAATTCATGAGTGTTCCAAATGTACAGTCACCATCTATGTTCTTGAAAAAGAGATTTTCAATGAAGAAGTCTCTCATCTTGCTGAATTCTATCATGCACACTTCAACTTAATTTCTAACACCAAGGCCATGTTTTCTAACTAATGTTCCTTTCTCTTTGTTTTCAAATTTTACATTCCAATAGTCAATAAGTATCTTGCATGCATATTTGATCCATTTCAGACTGAAGAAATTAGTTGAATTATTCAATATTTTCTACAGAAAGTTTAATGGATAGTGTGTAACTTTGGATAATAGTTGTATTGACTGGATTTACTTATATGTGTATGAATATTATCCTATCACAGACTGCATTGTGTTTCAAGATAGATCTTGAAATTATCTTTTTGACAATGAATGCAATACCATTCCTCTTGAATTTTTCAATCCCAGCATAGTGAACCATATAATTGACTTATTCAATATGGCCCAAACCAGTACAGTTCAGTTTGCTAATGACTAGGATATTGATCTCTATCCAGTCCATTGCATTTTTGATGACTTCTATTTTTCCCCAGATTCATATTTATTATATTCCAAGTTCCAATTATTAAGTGAAGTTTGCAGGTGTTTCTTCTCATTTTGAGTCATGTCCCACCAGCAAATAAAGGCCCTGAAGGCTTTACTCCATTCCTGGCATGTGATTGACTGTACTTCGAGAAGACAGATCTTTCTCTGTCATATTTTGAGTGTGTTCAGACCTGA
>NW_022111316.1:3949834-3951441 GCF_000313985.2 Echinops telfairi | reverse complement strand
GTCCTCCTCATTTTCAGCTAGCAAGATTGCATCGGCGACATAAAAAAAGTTCTTAATAAGCCTTCCTCCAATTCTGATGTCAAGTTCTTCTTTATACAACTCAGCTGCTCTGATTATTTGCTCTGCAGAAAGATTTAATAAGTATAGTGAGAAGATACCACCCTGAAGAACACCTTTTTAATTTTAAACCACCAAGTATTCTTTTGTTCTGTTTGCACAACTGCCTCTTGATCCATGTACACGTTCAACAGGAGTAAAATGAAGTGTTCTGGAATTTCCACTCTTCTCAATACTGTCCATGTTTTTTTTGTTATGGCCCACACGGTCAAATACTTTTGTATAGTCATTGAAACACAAGGAAATATCTTTTTGGTATTCTCAGCCTTCAATGGAAAGCCATATGACATCAGCACTGATATCCCTTTTCCCAAATATGCTTCTAAATTTGGCCAGAATTTTTTGCCAGCTTCCTGTCAGTGAACTGCTACAACGGTTGTAGGATGATCTTCAGCACCACTTTAAAAGTTGTGACATCTGCATATTGCATATTGTTAATTAGCCTTCTTCTAATCCTGGTGTGGTGTTTGTCATCATATAGGTAACTTCTTAAGACTAGAGCATAAAGATCAAATTAATATGGTGAAAGGATAAAACACTGACCCACAGCCTTCCTGATTTGAAACAATTTAGAATCCACTTATTTTCTTCAAACTACTGCTTCTTGGTCTATGTACATGTTTCATATAAGCACAATAAAGAGTACTAGAATATCCATTCTTTGTAATGTTATTCAAACCTGGTTATCGTCCACATAGTGACATACCTTTGCATGTTGTTATTAGGTCCCATGCAGTTGGTTACAACTCAGAGTAACCCTTTGTTCAACAGAAAGAAACCCTGCCCAGTTCTGTGCCATCTTCACAATTGTTCTTAGAGGGACCCCATTGTTGATGCTATTGTGTCAATCCATCTCATCGAGGGACTACATTTCATTGCCCCTCCACCTTTGCATTAGAAGCCATGGTGGCATAGTGCTTATGTGTTGGGTTGTGATATGCCAGGTCTACAATTCAAAACCAACACCTGCTCACGTGGAGAAAGATGGGGCTTTCTATTCCCAGAAAGAGTTACAGTCTTGGAAATTCACAGAAGCAGTGCTACCCTGTCCTAATAGGTCATTATGAGTCAGCATTGATTCTATGACAACGAGTTTGAGTTTTTTGTTTTCCATATTTGCATAGTTAATAAACTACAAGTAAATATCTTTCTAATCTTCTCTGCTTTCAGCCAATACTCATCTTAAGTCAACACTGAGATTCATCATTTCATGTTTTTTTCTGAACCTAGTTTGAATTTTTGGTAGCTCTTTGTCCATGTATACTTTTCTGTGGATGGGCACAAATTTGAATCTCTTCCAGTTGGTTGGCCATGTAGCTGTCTTCCAATAGTGCTACCAGTGCTGCATTAGTCTATTGAAATAAATCAATGGGTGTCCCATTAATTCCTGGAACCTAGTGTTTTGCTAATGCCTAAAATACAAATTGGAATGTTCCCTTCAATATTTGATCATAAACGACCTCTTGAAATGGTCAAATGTCAATCAGTCC
>NW_022111316.1:3939702-3945674 GCF_000313985.2 Echinops telfairi | reverse complement strand
CAGGGATGACCTTATGTGTATGTGTATCACTTTGTTTTATATAACTCCCAAGTGTGTTTAGTTCTTTAGTTTCTGTCTTCCCCATTAGATTAAGCATCATAAGTGCATTAAGTATGTTTGCTTTACATGGGTCTCTGCACCTTGGCCTTCCATTGCAAAAAGATGTTTAAATCAATAAATAGTGCATGATGGATGTTTCTTCTCACTGGTACACACACTGAGGTGTAATTAAAAGAAGCAATAATTCTTGCAGCTCACTTAGCTTGATTATTGACAGAGCCAATAGTATTCCACAATATTTATGTCAAATTGTTTCCATGAAGGTAATGCTGTGGGTTGATTTGTGCACTATCAAATGCAATTAGCTCAAGTAATGTAAACACATCCATGATGTCCCTTAACTATCAAAGTGGAGCCCCCAAAGATGATGAAATCACATGTTTCCTTGTCAGGAGGGAAAAGGAGTTTTTGTAGCCCTCATGGGAGATTTGTGTCCTGGGAACTCCATGACAACCTAACTACCTCTTGGTTTCCAGTCTTTATCCTTTTAAATTCCCACAGGTATCCACTTGGCCTCATATATGAGTGAAAAAATATACAAGTAAAGGCTGCTTTGGCAATTGGTTCATTTCTCTGATTGTTAATAGCTGTGCATTTATAACAGTGAACTTCCTTCAATCTGAGACATTACTAAAACCTTGCATCAATGTGTAGGTAAAACAATCCCAAATAATAATGATGCTGATTGTGCTTATGATGATAACCTCTTATTTTTCAGGAGCTTGTGGGGGCTACTTTTAGATTATTCCCATATTATGATACTGAGACCAGGAGAAGTTAACTCATCTGAGGAAAATGAGCAAAAGATTCAAGAGTAGAAATCATGCTAGCTGATCCTAGGACCAATATGCGCTCTCTCTTTTCCCTGCCACTAGAGAACTTTAAACATGATGACTATGCAAAAAAAAAAAAAAGTACTTCCAAAGAAGCTTATGGACAGAATTTCTTATGTGAGACATACTCATATGTGAAGATGCTGGATTTGTAGTTTACATTGCTCAGGCCACAACGTAAGCCTTTAGGTGAACTATACAGTGTAGACAAATTTGCAAGGATAAAGATAACCAGGAAAATATGCCCAGGGAGCCACCTACCTGGAGTTATGGAAAGCTTTAGACTCAAACACTTCAATATATATTGCATCTGTTTCATATAGCCAAATGTGACATATAATCATGATTAATTATTTATTTTATAATATGACCTAAAGGAAAGATATAAGGATGCATTGAATTCTTCTTTTGTGGGGTATGTGTATGCCTTTGAAAGGTGATTTAAATGATCATAATCTTGGTTTTCTATTCAAAGAAGTGTGATCATATTAATTCTGTTGGTTATGTCCAAGTTTGTTGAGAGAATCAAATAGTAAATCAATATGTAGAGACCTTGCAACTCAAATGCCCATATCAATTTCTTTTTAAAGAAATAGAAGGGAACAAAATGGAGGGGGTGGATAAACTTAAAAAACTGTAAAATGCACTGAATGGTGATGTGGAAAAATCACATAGGAACTGAAAGAGGAATTAGATCTCAACTCGTTATGATTATCACTAAAGACAAATTTTGTGTTAGACTTCCAGCTGTTCTGCAAGAGAAAGATGGATTTTCTGTTCCCATAAAAACTTGCGGTTTCAGATATTCATAGCAGAAGTTTAGCTCTATCTTATAAGACCACTGTGAGTCATAATCAAATAACTCGAAGTTAGTTTGGTGCCATAAGTAGTTTCAAATGTTCTGAAACCCAAAATGGATCTGTCAAGTTCAAACTCCTTTATGAAAATTAAAATGGTTCAGTCTTGTTATAACTAGTAAAATTCCTCCTACTCATGGAAACTATTAAAAGAAAAGTTAGAATTTTTCTTATAAATAATATTGGCGTGAATCTCACCTCTGAAATATTTGACATGAATTATCCATTGACTTATATACATTATCCATTGACTTCTATATGTTAAAATGTGCTCTGAAATGTATACTGCATAATTTGAAGAAGAACTTAGATCTCCAAAATGTTTAAGAAAATTTCTGTGAAGTCTTCCATTTTCCACACTCTGTTTCCCTCAGACCTTCAATCTACCTTGTTTCCCAAAAAATAAGACAGTGTCTTATATTAAATTTTGCTCCCAAAGATGCACTACATCTTATTTTCAGGGGATGTCTTATTTCTCCATGAAGAAGAATACAGTACATATTTATTGTTTTATTAAATGAGACTTTGCACTTCCTGTCAGCTCCGGCTGTGCTGCTGCCAACAGTGAGCTGCATGGCGGCACCCACCACTACGGTTCAGAGTCCAGAGTTATGGTAGCTTATGGGGGCCTTGTTTTCAGGGAGGACTTATTTTCAGGGGGATGCCTTATATTTCAGCGAGAGGCAAAACTATAAGTAGGTCTTATTTTCTGGGGATGTCTTACTTTCAGAGAAACAGGGTAGGTGGCTTTTCAATTTTCTTTTCTATTTCTACTTTTTTCAAGCTGTGTTCTGGGTTTTCAGTATCCAACTCGCAGTCTCTGTTTATATAGGCCACAACCTCCCAGACCATAAAGAAAATCTTTGTGCCATCTAATTGGTTCTAATGCATAGCAACCCTGTAGGACAGAGCAGAACTGTCTCTAGGTTTCCAAGCATTTACATCTGTTAAAGGCTGCAGAGTGACTGACGGGTTTGAACCACTGATTGGCAGTTCAATGTATAACTAACAATCCACCACCATGGGTCTGTATACAGTTTCCTTTGAAAATCCCTTAATCCTGAATTCTTTTTCAGATATTCCTTACCTTTTTGGCTTTATCATGTAATTTGTAGGTCTGAATTATTCTCATATTTAGAACTAGGGTGATAAAGTAATAAATTAGCATAACCTAATAGCTGAAAATATAGCGGAATGCCATATCTGAGAAACTAGAGTTAATACCGTCTATGTGACACGGTTTTCTGAATTAGAGCTCCAAATAGCCCCAGAAATAGGCTTACAAACCAAGACATCGAGGAAAAATATGCTGTTGTTGGGCTGTGTAATAGATTGACAGGAAAACGTATGGCTAAACGAATTTATGTTGAATCAAGACCACTGAGTCTGTAAATGGTGAGACTGGAATTTGCATATAAAAGACCTATGCTTTTAACTATTACTTTACAGATGGTTTAAATGCTTTTTCATGAAATCCACTGTTATCACTCTGTAGGTCTGGTGGTGGTTTTGGGTAAGTGCTAGAATTCTAACCATCAAGGTTGACAGCTCAAACCTACCAGCTACTTGCAAGAGGACTCGAAATGCATTGCTTGTCATTGAGCCAATTCCAACTCAGTGACCCGATTGGACCAAATAGAACTGCCTCTGTGGGTTTCCAATCCAGAAACTATTCACTGGAGCAGAAAGTCGAATCTTTCTCCCTTGGATTGGTTGGTCATTTCATATAGATGACCGTATGTTTGGCAGCCCAATGCATAACCACCACATCACCAGGGTTCTTTGTTTGGAGGATACAGATGACACTGACTGCTTTTGTATGATGTATTGCCAGGAAAAACCTACATCAGGTCATTAAGAGTCAGAATCAACTCGATGGCAGTTAGTTGGGTTTGAAGTTTGTTTTTACATATCTTGAATACTCAAAACAATGATATCATTTAGGATAAAAGCATATTTTATTGAATTGATTTACATTTCATGTAAATCAGTTCTTGACAATGAAAATAACAGAAAATTATGAGTAGAAGCCAAAAAAATGACTTTCACACAAGCGTAACTGAATTAACCTATTTTTGTGAATTATAATATTTTTTGTCAATGTTAGAAAGTCTGACTTGAGATACTGTCCAATTCTAGTCAGGAGCTAATCTTGTGACCTTGCAAAACTTGTTTTCTTCTCTATATCTTGTTTTTAGAAGTCCTATAGCTGGAGCGTCCTATCATTCCATAAATAATTAAAAGTAGAGCGTTGTTTAGGACCATGTGTCACATCTAGAGAATCCTGGAAGCAATGAAGGAAATGCTAAAGTTAGAGGTAGACATCCCATTGACAGCAGCAGTATTCTATCCTCTTTCATGCTGATACGTTTTTATTTCATTGCTACAGGACAGCCAAAAAACTCTCAAATGTCCCCAACGGAGAACAATTCAGAGGTGACTGAGTTCATTCTTGTGGGATTAACCAATAATCCCACCCTGCAGATTCCGCTCTTCATAATTTTTTTTTTCATCTACCTCATCAGTCTGGTTGGGAACCTGGGGATGATCCTGTTGATCCTGCTGGACTCTCGTCTCCATACTCCCATGTACTTTTTCCTCAGCAACCTCTCTCTGGCTGACTTTGGTTACTCCTCAGCTGTCACACCCAAGGTCATGGCAGGGCTTCTCACAGGAGACAAAGTCATCTCTTTTAATGACTGTGCCACTCAGTTGTTCTTTTTTGGAGTTTTTGCCATTGCAGAAAGTAATCTCTTGGTTGTAATGGCTTATGATCGCTATGCAGCTGTGTGTAAACCGCTTCATTACACCACCACAATGACAACAAATGTGTGTGCTGCTCTGAGCATAGGCTCCTATGTCATTGCTTTCTTGGAGGCTTCCATCCACACTGGGAACACTATCAGGCTCTCCTTCTGTAGGTCCAATGTGATTGATCACTTTTACTGTGATGCTCCTTCGCTTTTGCCCCTCTCATGCTCTGACAGATACATCACTGAGCTAGTTATTTTTCTTTTAGTAGGTTTCAATACCGTCTTTTCTCTCCTGGTAATATTGACTTCTTATGTATTAGTGTTTGCTACGATCCTGAGGATGCGCTCATCTGAGGGACGCCAGAAGGCCTTTTCCACCTGTGCTTCCCACCTCACTACAGTCTCCATCCTCTATGGGATAGTCACCTTCATGTACCTACAGCCCAGCTCCAGTCACTCCATGGACACAGACAAAATAGCATCTGTGTTCAATGCCATCGTCATCCCGATGCTGAACCCTCTAATCTATAGTTTGAGGAATAAAGAAGTCAAAAGTGCCTTTTTTAATGTTGCTGGGAAGGCAAAATCTTCCATAAAACTCATATTTTAATGATATTGAATGTAATTATATAGAATCAATGTTGGGTTTGGGAAGCTCAGCTATGCATGTTACTATGAAAAGTATTCATCTTCCTAATTCACAAACTTCCAAATTCTAGAAACAACTTCTCCAGCAGTTCATTCCATCCACAAAGTGAACTTTTTGAAAATGCGAGATTTTTATAGTAATGTTGTTATTGGTATGTGTCTTTGGATGAGTTCTGACTCATTGTGACCCTGTGTACAACAGAAGGAAACACCACCTGGTTCCGCATCCTGGTCCTCACAATTGTTCTTATGTTTGAGCCCCTTGTTTCAGCCTCTGTGTCAATCCATCTTGTTGAGGGCATTCTCTTTTCCCTGGCCCCTCTACTTAACCAAACTCTGTCTAACACAATGTCCTTCTCAGGGACTGGTCTCTCCTCACAACATGTCCATAATTTGTGAGATGAAGTCTCACCATCCTTTAATTTACATAACATTTGGGCTGTACTTCTTCCAAGATAGATTTGCTTGTTCTTTTGGCAGGCCACAGTACTTTCAATATTCTTTTCCAGGACCATAATTCAAATGTAGAGATTCTACTTTGATTTTACCAATTCAAAATCCAACTTTCACATGGGTATGGGGCAATTAAAATACTATGGTTTGGGTCTGGGTCACCTTGGCCTTCAAAGTAGCATTCTTGCTTTTCAACACTTTCAACACAAGAAGTCTTTGTTCTGTTTTTTGAAATCCAAGTGTGTTTATGTTTAATCGTTTTATTAGGGGTCCATACAACTCTTATCACAATCCATACATACATCAATTGTATAAAGCACATTTGTACATTCACTGCCCTCATCATTCTCAAAACATTTGCTCTCCAC
>NW_022111316.1:3936333-3938324 GCF_000313985.2 Echinops telfairi | reverse complement strand
TTGTTCCCTTGTCCTTGGGTTTTTAATACCACTTCCTTTTCCCCCACCTCCCCCTCTCCCATGTCCCACCAGGACTGTCGGTCCTGTTGTTTTCTCCTCCAGATTGTTCATTCAGCCTATCTTATTTAGACAACATAAAAAGTCTTGTGCATCAGTTTTATCCAAATAAAATATGTCATTTGACCTCTTGACGGCTGCTTCCATGAGAATTGACAGTAGATACAAGCAAACTTAAATCCTTGATGACTTCAATCTTTTCTCTATTTATCATGATTTTATCCATTTGTACAATGAATAGTAATAACTATGAAAAACATTCACCTGTGAATGTGGAATTTATATTTCAAAAATATTCATTTATCGTACATCATTACTCTGTTTATATAATCAATTAAATTCTGCCATACACAAGCTTGTACACTTGCAGGTACATATGATATTGTCACATGCCTGTGACAAACCCATGACATCCTCAAACCAACGGATGGAGAAATGTGTTTAAAAAAATGTTATGCGTCTATGTATATTCTAAAATTTCAATCACTGTTTCAGTGTGATAATAAATTCTTAAATACATGTGGACTTAATAGAAATATTTAAGATGGTGTTAAAATTGTTATCCAGAAAAGAAAGAGAATATTTCTGGTGATTTTAAAAATTTCCTTCCTGCCTGATTCCATCTTTTTCTTAAACAGTAATTATTATTTTGGATATTAACCAATGTCCAACCTTTTATTTACAATTTTACTTTTTCTGTCTATACATTTAAACAAAATATTTAGTTTTTAGCATCCTGGTAACCTTTGTTAAAAGGAATGATGAGATATGTATTGGTCACAGCAAAAGCATTACTTTAAAGGGATGTACAATTGGTCACAGCAAAGGCATTACTTTAAAGCAATAAAAGCACATATCAAAAAGAATTAAGAGCTAAATCAACACATTAATCCAACATATGTCTGTATTAGAGCAAGAGTAGCAAAACTAACTTTCAATCAGCAGAAGAAAAGGAATAGTAAAGATAAAGAGCAGAAATAAATGAATTAGAAAATAGGCAAATAATGGAAAGGATAAATAAAATGAGAAGTTGGTTCTCTGACAGGGTTAACAAAATTGAAAAACCATTAGCAAATTGAAAGAAGATGCACATATCATGGCTATGAAATTAAATGGATGGGGTTAATACAGTACCTACTGAAATAAAACAAATAAGAATACAATATTATAAAGACCAGACTCCAACAAATCTGAAAATCATGACGAAATGGGGAAAATTTTAGAAACACATTACTTACCTAAATAAACAAACATTGATGTAGAAAACCTCAACAGACCATAAAGAATCACATGACTGGGGGTGGGGGTTGGGGGGAAGGAGAAAAAGAGGAGCTGATACCAAGGGCTCAAGTAGAAAGAAAATGTCGAGAAAATGATGATGGCAACACATGTACAAATATGCTGGTAATAATTGATGGATGGAATGATATAAGAGCTGTAAGAGCTCCTAATAAAAAGATTTTTTAAAAGAACCACATGATCATAAAAATCAATGCAGAAAAGGAATTTGATAAAATCCAATACCCATTCCTGATAAAAACACCCAGCAGAACAATAGGAGGAAAATTCACGTTGTGAATGGGATCACACAAGGATGTCATTTTTTATCACTCTTGTTCAATATTGTGCTGGTAGTTGTAGCCAGACCTATTAGACAACAATAAGAAATCAAAGCCATCTAAACTGGAGATGAAATGATTCTAAACGTGCAGATGATATGATTCTAAACTTAGAAACTCTCAAAGACTTGACAGAAAAATGGATGGAAATAATTGAATCTGCAAACTTTGAAGAGAATATGATCAATATACAAAAAGCAGTTGGAAACATGCTAACAGCCCCAAAATTCTGATTATAATAGAATGGATAAGCAAACTCTGGTATATTCATACAATGAGTTATTATGCATCAATAAAAACAATGATAACTCTGTT
>NW_022111316.1:3933360-3935911 GCF_000313985.2 Echinops telfairi | reverse complement strand
GTTGATTTCATACTTATGAAAAAAAATCATTTGGATTCCTGTGGACTAATGAAGAGATTTCTGAAATGGTTAGCAAGGAAATAAGACTATTTACAGTAGTAACCCCAAAGATTAAATATTTTTAATAAACCTAACCAGTTGAACAAAAGACTTGTACAAAGGCAATCACAAAACATTATTATAGTAAAACTAAAGAGATCTACAAAAATGGAGGAATATACCATGTATGTAGATAGGAAGACTTAATATTGTGAAAATATTAATACTATTCAAAGTTCTCAATAAATATAATACAATTTCAAACTAGATCCCAGAAGCATTCTTTAAAGTTAGAAAAGCTATCAACTTTATGTGTAAAGGAAATATTCCCATGTTAAATAATACATCATAAGAGAAAAACAAAGTACAAGGTCTTTCACTTTTGATTTCAAAACCTGCTACAAGGTCAAAGTGGTCAAAACAGCTTGGAGCTGGTACAACAAAAGATACATAGACTAATAAAACAGATAGAGACCCTAGACATAAATCCATCCCCCCACAGACCACTAATTTTTGAGAAGAGCCCAAACATATTAAATGAGGCTGAGAAATAATGTCTTCAACAAACAATACTGGCAAAATTGTATTTCCACTTGCAGAAGAATAAAACAGAACTCATACTTCATTTTATATATAAACATGAGCTGGAGATGGATTAAAGATCTAAAAGTAAACAACAGAACTGTAAAACTCATCAATAGAAAAATAGAGATAAACATAGCAAAAATAAACACAGCATAAAACAAAATAGAAGACTCAGACCATATCAATGTGAACGAGGGGGAGTGCAGAGTGGAGACCCAAGGCCATCTGTAGACAATTGGACATCCCCTTACAGAAGAGTCACAAGGAAGAGACCAGCCAGTCAGGGTGTAGTATAGCACCAATGAAACATACAACTTTCCTGTAGTTTTTTAAAGTTTCCTCCCCCCACTATCATGACCTCAGTTCTACCTTATAAAAATGAGTAGACCAGGGCATGTATACTGCTACCAATAAGAGCTCACAACACAGGGAATCCAGGACAGATAAATCCCTCAGGACCAATCATGAAAGTAGTAATACCAAGAGGGTAAGGGTAAGGTGGGGGTAGAAAGGAGGACCCGATCACAGTGATCTACATATAACCCCTTCCTAGGGGCATGAACAACAGAAAAGTGGGTGAAGGGAGACAGCGGTCAGTGTAAGACATGAAAACATTTTTTATAAATTATCAATGGTTCATGAGATAGGGATGGAGGAGGGGGGATATGAGCTGATATCAAGAAAGAAAATGTTTTGAAAATTATGCTGGTTGTGGCACAGTCCACAATTGCAAAGAGTTGGAAACAACTCAAATTTCTATAAACAGACCAATGGATTAAAAAGCTGTGGTACATAATACAATGGAGTACTATACATCCCTAAAAAGCAGTGATGAACGCATGAAGCACATTGCCGCATGGGAAGAACTGGAGAAAATTGTGCTAAGTGAAGTAAGCCGAGCACAAAAAAACAAGTACAACATGAGTCTGCTGTGGTAAGCTTAAAAATGCAAAAGGGACATAGGGAAAACGCTATTGTATACAAACATTCCTGGGGTGAGGTCCAGTTAGCATGGCAGAGGCCAGAACAAATCTAGGGATACATATAGTAGCCAACTAAAAAGGAGGTGGGGGAAGAAAAAAAAACATGGGCAGCGGGAGCAGAGGGCACTAACCCACCCAAGGGGAGGGTATTGTTTAAATCTCCACAGGGAAAGAGGGACCAGACTTTAAACCAGTGCTCCAAGATGTGAATGCAGCATACCAGGATGAAGCAGGGAACCAATAGAGTGGTCTGGGGCTGGCACCAATCCCAACTACGTAGACAGCCCCCTCTCCCCACATAAGAATTCACTTCAGAAGACAGCATTGAAGCTACAGCTCAGGGAGAGGGACATGTCTGGTCAGAGCATACAAGAGCAAATAAAGGGGGAGGAAGACAGAGTGGAACACACCCTGCCTCATCAAGCCCTGAGGATGATATTTCTGTTCAGAGTAGCCAAAGCACAGAGAGGACCATAGGGCCAGCCCCACTATGAGACACAACTGACCCTCACTGACCCATAGTGCTACAGGGGACAACACTGGAGATACAGTGGTGGAATTGTGCCCGATGTGACCCCACCACACTGAGACGAAACACTAACAATGTGCAACAGAACAGCAAAGGGAACAGAGCAACAATGTCTCCAGGGAATACCAAAAAGACTTTGGGGCCAAGGTGTGGTACCCCATCAGACTTGACCAGAAAACACTCCTAAAGGTCAACAAACAGACCTGGAACTATTTGCAGGCTTTTCTTTGTTGTTATTTTGTTTTCTTTTGTTGCTTTTCTTTTGCTTTGTCTTGCTTTTTTGTACATATTATTATCTCTGCAGGTCTATCTAGATAAAATAGGTGGAATAAACAATCTAGACGAGAAAACAACGAGACCGACAGTTCAAGGGGGACATGGGAGAGGGGGAGGCCGGGGAAAGAAAGTGGGTGTT
>NW_022111316.1:3927152-3932869 GCF_000313985.2 Echinops telfairi | reverse complement strand
AGCCTGTGTGTCGATAGGATCATGTATCAGGAATCAAAGAGCAAAAAATCATATCATTGTGAATGAGGGGGAGTGCAGAGTGGGGACCCAAAGTCCATCTGTAGGCAACTAGACATCCCTTTACAGAAAGGTCTCAGGGAGGAACATGAGCCAGTCAGGGTGCAGTATAGCACCGATGAAACATACACCTTCCCTTTAGTTCTTTAATGCTGCCCCCCACCCCCAGCCCAACTGTTATGATTCCAATTCTACCTTACAAATCCAGGTAAACTCAAGGAAGTAACTGATACAGATCAGAGCTGGCAACACAGGGAATCCAGGACTGATAAACCCCTCAGGACCAATAATGAGAGTAGCAATACCAGGAGGGGAAGGGGAAGGTGAGGGAGAAAGGGAGGAACCATTCACAAAGATCTACATATAACCCCTCCTTGGGGGATGGACAACAAAAAAGTGAGTGAAGGAAGACATCAGACAGTGTAAGACATGAAAAAATAATATTTAAACAATTATCAAGGGTTCATGCAAGAGGAAGGGGAAAAATGAGCTGATACCAAGGGTTCAAATAGAAAGAAAATGTATTGAGACTGATAATGGCAACAAATGTACAAATGTGCTTGACACAATGGATAGATGTATGGATTTTGATAAGCGTTGTATAAGCTTCCAATAAAATGATTTTAAGAGGGAAAAATGGAAAATGATGATGGTAACATATGTACAAATGTGCTTGACACAATGGATAGATGTATGGATTGTGATAAGAGTAGTAAGAGTCCCCAATAAAATTATTTTTAAAATAAATAAATAAAAATTAACCAATTGTGCATATGAAAACACCTTATGAAGAGAATCAAAAGATAACCCATGGACTGAGATTTTTTTTGTAATGATATATTAGAGAAGGACTAATCTCAAAAATCTAAAGGAAACTACAACACTTTAACAAGAAAAGGATAAATAATCCAAATAAAAATGAGCAAAGGACATGAACAGACAGTTCGGCAAAAAAGACATTCAAATGTCCAATAAATATATGAAGAAAAGCTCACTCACAATCATTGGCCATTTGAGAGATGCAAATCAAAATAAAGAAGAGATACCACCCCACACTAGCATTGATGATGCTGTGTTATGTGCCTTATAGTCGGGTCCAACTCACAATGACCCTATGTACAACAAAAGAACACAGTCTGGGCCTGCATCATCCTCACAATTGTTATATTTGAGCCCATCATTGCAGGAAATGTGTCCATTCATCACTGATATCAAACTTAAAAACAACAGCAAGAACAACAATTAACAAATGCTGGAGAGGATGTGGACAGAGTGGAATGCTCACACACTGCTGATGGGACTGTAAACATATACAACCATGTGGAGAGCAATCTGACATTTCCTCACACAACTGGGAGTCAAAATATTATATGACCCTGGAATCCCTTTACTTGGATAAAGTCAACGAAACAAGAGCTGTATCACAAACATATGTGCACACTCATGTTCATTGTAGCACTATTCACAAGAGCAAAGAGATGAAGACAGTCAAATGCCCATGAATGAAAGAATGGATAAATAACTTTTAGTACATACGCACAATGGAATTCTATGGATTACTAAAAAGTGCAACATCTCAGGACATGAAGGTCATTATGCAAAGCAAAGTTAGTCATACACAGAAGTCAAATTTTATGAGTCCATCATTATAAGAAAAGATCAAAGTTTTCATACCAAAAGAAACAGACTTTGATGGCAGTGGGGAGAGGGGTAGGCTAGAGGGTAGACAAATGTTACCAACCTGAGGTGAAAGAGAAGATAATATTGTTCAAGAGTGAGAAGAGATTTTTAAAAAGTGGAGAGAGGGAGGTGACAGGCTAGGTATTGGGAGGTTTGATAACTTGTTTAAATTGTTGAATTATGAAGAGATCTGAAAATATAGCTCCCCCAACCTAACTCACAATAAGAAGAATTTTTAAATTAATTGATGCTTTTAAAGTATGGTATGCATACAGAATATTTTACTTCCCAAAGAAAAGACAATTGTGCCTTGGAAGAAGTACAGGTAATGCTCCTCAGGACTGAAGATGATAAGACATGGCCTCATGTCCTTTGGTTATAAGGATGAACCAGTTTCTGGAGATGGATATCGCTTGGTAAAGTAGTGATATGGAAATGATCATGAAAAAGCGGAAGACTATAAAAAAGATGAATTGGTCCAATGACTGTAACAATGGGCCCAAACATACCAAATATTGTGAGGCCAGGTAGTGTTTCATTCTATGGTAGATCTATATGAGTTGAAACTGATTTGAGGGCAACTAACAACAGTAATCATGCTTTTAAATCAAGTTACAAATAATTCCATTTTTATAGGATAGAACTAGATTTGGATATTGAAATTTTAAAATTATGGCATTTCTCATACTTACTACCAAATTAGTTGGGGGGGGAGGATCCAGCTATGAAGCTAATTATAGATTACAATGGTCATAGCATAAGACAAGACAAAATTTGAGTCATCCTTGAAACTGGTTATCCTAATTCTATGAGCCACAAAAACAACTCAGATGATACTTTTGATATTGGGAAAGAGTATTCTTTGTTTTGTTATAGATTTTGTTATTGATGGATGCTGAAATGAAAACTGCCAAGGAAAGAGTCTGTTAACCTTCTTGAAGTTGCACTGACTTCTCAACTTTTTTTGAATTCATTGAAACTCATGTACATGTGTATGTATAATTTTCATATATGTATATACTATTTAGTTTGTTTATTAGTTGATTGTGCTTGCCTTTAGAATTAAATACCATGAGGGCATTTCCATGTTTGTTTCATATGGGTCTGTATACCCAGGGCTCAATACTGTAGTTGAAACTCATTGAGATTAATAAACCATTGAGAGAACTGACATTTCTTCTCAAAGATGCAAACATTTAAGCTTAATTAAGTGAAGCAGTGATCTCTGGGTTCCAGTTGGTTTGTTTAGTGACAGAGCCTGCATCTGTATCCTCTAATGTTTATATCAAATTGTTTCCCTGGAGCTAATATTGGAGCTTGATAATGTGTATTATTGCAGAGAATTAATTCAAGTGATGTGAATGCACCCCTAGTATCCCTAAACAAGCAGAGCTGGGTCTCCATAGACACTTTAATCATCTGTTCCCTATTTGTGACAGAAAGAATTCTTGTAACTATCATGGGACATTTGTCTCCTGAGAGCTCCGTGACTGAAAAACTATCTCCTAGTTTCTAGTGTTTAATCTTTCTGTTTCCCAACTGACCTCATAATAGAAGTAAAATCCCAAAAGCCAGCGCCCCTTTGACCATTAATTTATTCATCTTATTGCTAATAGCTGTCTACTTCTGACAGTAACCTCCTTCCAAACTGAGGTATTTAAGAATCTGGAACAGGAAATAAGGAAAACATTCCTAAACAATAATGGTTTTGATTATTATTAAGATAAGCATCTCTTATTTTCTCATCAAATCAGCAGTCCTTTGGAGAGGACTCTGTTGGAAGCAGCTTTATATTGATTACATAGCATAGATAATGATGTTGAGTTCAAAAAGTTCAAGTAAGAAAAGAAAGCAGCAAATCAAGAGCAAGAGCACATGTTAGCCAATTTCAAGGTGAATAGCATTTTCTTTTCCTTTACGCTACACCATGTCCTTGAACAACACTCAAACATCTGAAAAAACCCTAAAGAAGAATTTCCAAGAGGCGTGCTTTCTTCTTTCATGGAATGAATTTCTGATTTGAGAGTCATGCAAGAGGGTAGATTTGTTCAGATAACAAATATTAATTGACTGTGGATTTGATCTAAAGGGAGGGGTCAGCAGACAGAGATGATCAGCAAATTATATCAAAGCAGTTGCCTGTCCCTTGGCTTGCTCAGAGTTTAGACATAAATATTTTAAAATTTTCTTGTGTTTGCTTGGTACAAGCAAAGGTTACATATCAATAAAAGCTATGAGCTCCTATTAGAAAAATTCTTATTTATTACATGACATAGTGGAACTTCACAGAGAGCATTGAATCCTTACATTGGCAGATATTAAATTATGTGACATTGAAAAATTTTTATAGTTATTTCAATCTAAAATGTTTTTTCTTAAAAAATGTGATAGTGTTACTAATCTTGGTAAAATCTATTTTCAGTGAGAAAATCAAATAACCCATTCTTATGAAAACATTTTATATGACTCCCTATATTATGCTTAGAATTGAAATTGAGAGGTACAAGAGTATGGAATATTGCTTAGAAATAAATTATTAAATACACTAGAATAAATGGAGATATGGGAAAATCACAGAGTACATGAGAAGATAGAGGAAAAAAAGTTTAGTTATTCTTGTCTCAAAAATAAGCTGTTGAAACTCTTATTGAATGTTATTTTATTCTGACATGATGAGTTGAAGCAATGAGTTGAAATCAACACCAAGTTGTTGGTTGTGTGTTTTTATTATAACATAGATCATCAGCTTAATATTCACCTACACTTAAATATTGCTAACAATTTATGCAGGAAGAGAAAAAATTAACAAAACCCAAACTTTCTACAGGAGAAAGTTGATAAATATTGGTCTGTTGATTAAAATGGCAAAGTCGTGTGTAAAGGAGAAATTGTGGACGACTTCCAGGAGCATGGTGTTGGTCATTGTAACCACTCAATAAAAATTATCGAATAAAATACATGATGATATTTCATGTTTCAATATTCTAAACAATTTGTGTGATATGAATTAATCTCTTAAAGACCCTCTACTCTATAAGTGGTATAACTAGGATTTCAGAATGTAACAAAATAGGTTTCATTTAGGAAAGTACTAGGACTTTATTAGCACTAGAATGTACAAATATTTTAAGTGGAAATTCCATAATAGATTTCAGTAAGTCATCTAATAAGTCATAGCTCAAAGTTAATATGTAAATATTTGTAGCATCTGTTTTTTTGAGGGAGGGAGAATTTATCTGTAACAAATGGATCCATGGTTACTTGCACTACAAGAAGAACAGGGTATTCGGGGAGGGGGGAACTATGTTTGTCTTAGCACAGCACCCCTTATTTTATGACACAAAGAAGCCCTCCTTGACTTCATTAATACAAAGCATTCTTATAGATTATATACATTTATGGACCTGATGGCAATAGAGTGTTCCCAGTGTTATTTTTACCATCCTACCATAAGAAAACCGAGACCAATATAAGTTAGTTTATACCCAAGGTAGCTGATGAAATTATTTCTAATCTTATTTGATAAATCTGAATTTATAAAGGTATAGAGGAATATAAATTGAAAAGGAGAGTATAGAAAGGATAAAATAGTAAAGCACCTTGGAGTAAAGCAAATGGAATGAAAGCTATTATAGAACATATATATATATATGCCTCATGTTACATCATTCATCTCTACCATCCCATGACTAACCTAATCTCTATCTCCAAATTGTATATCAAAAAATTACACAACCATTTTATTCATCAAGTTGGTAAGATAATAGATATTGGAAAACTTCCTAGGTTATTTTAAAAAACCCGCACACAATATGATGAATTCTGTAGAGGGTTTGTCTAGGTTTTGTCACTGCAGTGTCCATCTTCTACGGGACAGTCACCTTCATGTACCTACAGCCCGGCTCCAGTCACTCCATGGACACAGACAAAATGGCATCTGTTCTATGCCATCGTCATCCCCATGCTGAACCCCCTAGTCT
>NW_022111316.1:3918406-3926428 GCF_000313985.2 Echinops telfairi | reverse complement strand
GTGACTGTTTTTTTTCTCCATTTCATTGATAAACTTTGGAAAAAATTCTGGGTTTGATGGTAGCTAACATATTCAACTTTTAAGATAATATGTCATTGTATCACAAATGCACTTCTACAAGCATGCGTGAATGTTCTTGCTGCTCTATCTCTAAGACATAACTTGATATAACCACAATAAATCTTGTTAATGCAGTAGGTGTCAAATGACTTTATTTGGCATTTTTCTATGATTGAAATGAAGAATATTTTATATTGTATCACTATTTCTCATTTATTTCTTGAAAACAACAATTCATATTATTTTCTACTTTTTCTATTAAGTTTTTACCACTAGATTTTGCTTATGAATTTGAGCATTATATATAATTCTGTAAAATCATTCCTTTAGTGATGATGTGTTACAACTATTTCCTCTTTCTATTGATTTTCTTATTTTTAGAATGATTGCTAAGGCCAAAATATCAGTGTGAATATAGTTCAATCTATCACCTTTTCTTATTCTTTTGAACGTTTTGTGTGCATTTAAGAAAACGTTTTCTAAAAATAACTTAAAGATATTTTCCTAAATTTTCTTCTAAAAGTTTAAGCCTTTAACCCAACTTGACTGGTCATTTATGGGGTAGATATCTAATATAATATTTTTCATGTTTAATAACTTTTCCAACATGTTTTTTGAATAGTACCTCTTTTGCCCCCCTCCCTCCCCCCTCTCCCTCATAGCCCCTTGATAGATTATAAATTGTTATTTTTCATATCTCACATTGATCGCTGTATCACTTCCCCCCATGTTTTCTGTTGTTCTTTCCCCAGGAGACATGTGTATGGTTATGTATTGATCATTATGATGGGTTCTCCCTTTCTTCCTTCCCCTCCCCCTCTTCCCGCTACCCTTCTGGTATTGCTATTCCACTCCTGTTCCTGGATTTTGTGTGTTGTAAGCTCCCATCTTTTATCTATACCTGTGTACATGTTCTGGACTAGTCTGAATTGAGAACCAGCACTGGGATCATGGTAGTGGGGGGTGAGGAAGCCTCAAGGAACCAGAGGAATATATTGTTTCATCGAATCTTCAAGGAACCAGAGTAATATAGTGTGTTTCAATGATGCTTTACTGCACCCTGGTTGACTCATCCCTTCCCTGTGGTCTCTCTGTGGGAGGATTGTTCCATTGTCTACAGATGGGCTTTGGATCTCTGCTCCACCCCCCCCTCCCACCCCTCGTCATTCTCAACAATATATTTTTGTTTGTTTGTTTGTTTTTTATGTGTCTGCTGATGCCTATTACTCAGTCCCAATGACTCTTCTTGATCACCCTGGTGGTGTGCTTCTTCCATGTGGGCATGTTGCTTCTCTGCTGAATGGTGCCTTGTGTAACTTCAAGCCTTCATAATCACACATGCTGTATCTTTTAATAGCCGGGTACCATCTGCCTTCTTCACCATATTTGTGTGTGCAACCATTTTGTCTTCAGCAAATGTGTCGGGAGGGTGAACATCTCAATCTGCCAATTTGTTAGAACAAAGTGTTCTTGTATTGAGGGAGGGTTTGAGCAGAGGTCCAAAGTTCATCCACTACCTCAGTTTATTGCTGTATAAATATATGTGCATAGGTCAATACCTTATTTTTGTGGATCAATGTATTCACATATGTACACCGCTATGTTTATACCTCTATCCATTGCTTTAATTCCTACATCCTTCCTTTGTTTCCTTTTACCTTCCTCCTACCCCACCATCACTTTCCCCTTATTTGTGCCTCTTGGTACCTCCTCTTAGCTAATTTGCTGTTGCTCCAACACCCCCCTCTCCCTGGATCCTTATCTCCTCCTTGTTATTGACTCCAGTACCCTCACTGTTGCCCTGTCTATGGCGCTGCCTGCTCACCACCTCCTTCCCCCACTGCCCTCACCCCCCAGGTCTCCCGGGACTGTTGGTCCCACTGCTTTCTCCTCAGGTATACTTTGCATGCTTATCTTATATAGGTAGGCACATGGACTATGACATAGTCCAAACTAAGAAAAGGAGCAAAAGAAAAAAAACAAAAAGAGAAGAAATATACAAAAATCCCAGGACTGTTCACTGGCCTTTATTACTGTCCAGGAGCTGCCCCTCAACATTATTATTTTGATAATCTGAAGCTGTTCTGTTACCGTTGGGCTCTCGTCCTCTCCTATTTATACAGCAAAGCCCATTGGCAAATAGGAAGAAGCTTAATATTGGCTCCTCCCTCCATTACCTCCACTGCCTCCTGGATCATAGTTTCCTCCACCATATGGTCCCCCCATGTTCCTGCTCCCCCAAAGTTTCCACTCTTTACTGGACTGTAGTCAGATGGTTGCTGGGTATAATATCCAAAGCCATTGTATTTTTCACGTCCACAATTTTCTCCTCCATATTTCGTTGTCATAACCACCTCTGTAGCCCCACACTGGTTTCCAGGTCCCCCACCATCATATCCTCTTCATCCTCCTCCATAACCAGGGCTACATCCAAAATTGCCACCTCCAGGGCCTCCTCAATGCCCACTATAGCCATCACCAAGTCCACGACCACTTCCATATCCATCAGATCCTCCTCTAAAGTTACTTCCTGGACCAGGTGCAAAATCCCCCCCCCCACCACGTGAATCCCCAAACCAAAACTGCCTCCTCTTCCACTCCTGGAACTTTAGATCTGCTGCATTTCTTATTTCTTGTCTAGACAAAGCCTTTCTTACTTCAGCATTGTGATCATTGATGGTCAATACAATTTTATTCACAGGATCATGGTTATCAAAAATAACAAAACCCAAAAAACCCCAAAGCTCTCCAGACTGTCTATCAGTAATTATCTCAATGGTATCAACTTTTCCATATTCCTCAAAGTAATCTCTAAGGCAGTGGTTCCCAACCTTCCTAATGCCGCAACCCTTTCACACAGTTCCTCATGTGGTGGCAACCCCCAACCATAAAATTATTTTCATGGCTACTTCATAACTGTAATTTTGCTACTGTTATGAATCATCATGTAAATATCTGATAGCAGGATGTATTTTCATGGTAACAAATTGAAAATAATTAAAGCATAGTGATTCATCACAAAAGCAATATGATTAAATAATGTGAAATATTTATTTCTAACTACAAATAAATGAAATGTGTCTTGAAGCATGGCGTAGGATGGGGAACAGTCTTAATATAACAACAGTAAACGACACTGCTACATATTGGGACAGGATGGGCAAAAAGCCAACCTCAGTGCGAAGGTTCAAATAGCTTCTTTCTCACCAGATCAGGGTATCTGCATGTGGGCAGACCCGCCTGGAGACGGAAAACATGTGTTTTCTGATGGTCTTAGGGGACCCCTGTGAGAAGGTCATTCGAGGCCCCAAAGGGGTCACAACCTGCGGGTTGAGAACTGTGGCTCTAAGGAGATGGTCCACAATGTCTTCTTTAATTCCACCAACAAACAGCTTCTTCACAGTCACCGTACTTGAGCCCCTGGTTTTCCAGTTTCCTCTCTTGCTAAAGTACCTTTGGGCCACTGGCCCATCAATTGCATGGGGTCTTGCAGCCATGGCAGCTTCAAGTTCAGCCATGGATGAAAAAGTTACAAAACCAAATCCTCTCAATCTTTTGCTTGCAGGATCCCTCATGACCTCACGTTTTCCCCATTGCGGGTAGTAGATCTTCAAGCTTTCTTCTGTGGTTTCAAAGCTTAATCCAACAATGAAGAGTTTACGTAACTATTCCTTTTAGCTCCCCATCACAGACTCAGTTGCTTCAGTGAGATGAGAGCAATCACCAGGGACAAATAAGAACTGACAAGTCCTGGCGCTGAGAATTGCCACTGCTCAAGAAACAACTGGGCAAGGAGGATCTCCGCTCAGGACTCGGTGCTGCTGCTTCTCGCCATCTACAGGCTTTGTCATGCTTACGAATGACTGAAATGTTAACTTTCTTGGGAAATAGTCTGACTAGCTAATATAAAGTCATTTCTTCTACATTCTTATAAACACAATTTAAATATATTTAAGGTATAATGAAAATGCATTCTTAAATATAACTTAGAAGCATAAGATATACAAAATTATGCATATATAACACCTAGATATAGCTATGTGGTGTGTAAACATAGTCATGTATTCACGGGACTCAATCTAACGGGGAAGAGAGAGGCTAAACAAGAAAACACACGTAGGAGCAAAACCTAACCCCAAACCAAACTCTCTGCCATCCAGTCATTGCCAACTTAAGTGATGCCCCCTGTGGGTGTCTGAGACTGTGTTTCAGGAGTAGGAAGCCATGTCTTTCTCCTGAGGAGCAGCTGGTGGATTCAAACCATGGACCTGGGGGATCACACCCCATTGCTTCTATGAAGTATTGCTTTAGGTTGATTTGTGCATTATCAGACATAATTAGGTCAAGTGATGCAAATCCATTCATAGTCTCTTCAATAATCAAAGTGGAGGGCCCAAGGATGATGTAATCACATTTTCTTGTCGTGGGAGAAAGTTTTTGTAGCCCTCATGGGAGATTTGTCACCGGGGAGTTCCATGACAGCCTAACTACTTCCTGATTCCTCGTATTTACCCTTTTAAATTGCCACATGAGTCCAACTGGCCTCATATAAGAATGAAAATGCAAGAATCAAGGCCACTTTGGCTATTAATTCATTTCTCTGATTGCTAAGAGTTGTTTTTATATGACAGTGAGCTTCCTTCAATCTGAGATATGACTTAAATCCTACAAAAATGTGTCCAGAAAAGTCCCAAATAATAATGATGCTGATTGTGATTTTAATGATCCCCTCTTATTTTTCATCATAGCACCTGTCTTGTAGAGAGGATCTTGGGGAAGCTCCTTTTAGATGATTTCCTCATCCTGATATGAGACTTGAAGAAGTTGACTTATTTGACAACAAGGAGCAACAGATCCAAGACTACAAGTCACGCTAGCTGATTCCAAGACAAATGCCTTCTCTATTTTGTTTCTGCCACCAAAGAGCGTTTAATCTTTTGACTATTTAAAAAAGAAGAACTTATGGACAGAATTTCTTACTTGAAAAATACTCATATGTGAAGATGCTGGATTTGTAGTTTACCTTGCTCAGGCCACAAAGTAAGTCTTTAGGTGAACGATGCAGTGCATGTAAATTAGTACGGATAAAGAAAACTGGGGAAATGTGTCAAGGCATCCATCTACCTGGATTCTAATTAAGACCTTAAATTTGAATATTTCACTATATGTTGTTTTTATATCATACAGACAAAAGGTACATATACTGAGCATTATGGATGGCCTTTAAAACGTACATTAAAACATGCAGCATCAAGGAAAGATACCAGAAAGGCATTGACTTCTTCCTTTCCTAGTATGAATGCGTATGCCTTTGAAAGGTTATTTAAATTTGATCTTGCTATTTTATTTTAAGGAATGTGATAGTATTTATGCTATACATTAATTCCAGGATTGTTGAGTGAATTGAGTAAGAAATCAATATGAAAAGACATTGCAACTTGAATGTCCATATTGATATCTATAAAAGAGGTAGTATAAAGAACAAGAGGTGGAATCAGCTTAAACATAAACTACAAAGGACACTGAATGGTGATGTGGAAAAATCACCCAAGGACTTAAAGAAGAATTAGATCTCCACTCCAGATATGATTTGGCCATTAAAGACAAACCTGATACTAGATATATGTTTTTAAAAATTACTATACAACAGTAATATGCTATGGTGTTATTTCTTTTTAATTAAAAGATCACTTTATTGGGGGCTTTGACAGCTCTTATAACAATCCACACATCAATTGTATTAAGAATATTTGTACATATTTTGCCATCATTATTTTCTGAACATTTACTTTCTCTTTGGGTCCTTGTTATCAGCTCCTCTTTTTTCCCTCCCTTCTCAACTTCCACCCTCGTGACCCCTTGAAGAATGATCAATTATTACTACTTCTATATTTTTTATTATTTCTATATCTTACACTGACCACTGTCTCCCTTCCCCCCATGGTTTCTGTTGTTCATGCCCTTGGGGTGGTGGTGATTACGTGTCTATCATTGCGATTGCTTCCCCTTCCTCCCTCTTTCTCACCACCTTCCTCCTCACCCCCTGGTGTCACTACTCTCATTCCTGTTCCTGGATTCCGTGTGTCATGTGCTCTTATCTCTTATCTGTGTACATGCTCTGAGCTATCACACAATGAAAGGCAGGACTGGGGTCATGGCAGCGGGGGTGGGGGTGGGGGTGATGAGGAAACCTCATGGAACCAAAGGAATATTGTGTGATTCATCAGTGCTATACTGTGCTCTGGTCGACTCATCCTATCCTTGTGACCCTTCTGTGAGGGGATGTCCAATTGTCTACAGTTAGGTTTTGGGTCTCTGCTCCAACCCACCTGGTTCTCAACAATATGGTTTTGTTTGTTTGTTTGTATTGTGTCTTCTTATGCCCTCTACCCAATCTTGTTGACACCTCATGATTGCACAGGCTGGTATGCTTCTTCCATGTGGGCTTGTTGCTTCACCGCTAGATGGCCGCTTGTTTAACTTCAAGCCTTTAAGACCCCAGATGCTATATCTTTTGATAGCCTGGAGCCATCTGCTTTCTTCACCACATTTGCATACGCAGTCATTTTGTCTTCAGTGATCCTGCAAAGAGGGGAAGAATTACAGAGTGCCAGATTGTTAGAACAAAGTGTTCCTGCTTTGAGGCAAGTGTTCTTTAGCAGAGTCCCAAAATTCTTCCACTACCTCAGTGTATTGTCATGTAAATATATGGACATAGGCCAATATCTCTATTCATGTGAATTAATATATTTACATCTGTACACACCTATGTTTATACATCTATACATATCTTTGCTTTCTTGATCATTCCTTTGTTTCCTTTTACCTTGCTCCTGCGCCACCATCATGCTCGCCTTTCTTCTGCCTCTTAGTGATTCCTCTCAGCTAGATTGTTGTTGCTCAACACCCTCAGAATTTCTACTTCCTCCTCCTTGTTGATTTTAATTCCATAGTTGTTCCCCTGTCTATGGCTTTGTTTGCTCACAGCTCCCTTCCCCACCTCCTCTGTATGGGAGCAAGAAGTGAAATCTTTCTCCCTCAGATTTTCTACTGGTTTCAAATGGATGATCTCATTTAGTAGCCCAGTGCATAATTACAAGACCACCAGTGTTCCCTGCTTGCAGGAGACAGATGACATACCTGCTTCTGTAGGAGACCTAGCTTTGGAAAACCTGAAGAGGGTTACTATGAGTCAGAATCAGCCCCATAGCAATGGGTTAGGTTTGGGATTTGGTTTTACACATCCTGGGTACTTACTACACAGTGATGTTATTTAGGATAAAAATATCTTTTAGTGAGCATGGGAAGGGGGAAAGAGGGGAAAAGAGGAGCTGATACAAAGGGCTCAAGTAGAAAGGAAATGTTTTGAAAATGATGATGGCCACACATGTACAAGTGTGCTTGATACAATTGATGTATGGATTGTTATAAGAGCGGTAAAAGCCCACAAGAAAAAGTATTTATAAAAAAAGGAAAAAAAATCTTTTATTTAATTGATTTTCATTCTCATAGACAACTGTTCTTGACAAAAATGCAAATGACAGAATATTGTGAGTTGAAGTAAAAGAAATTGAATTTCACACAAGCTTAATTGGGTTAATCTATATTAATGAATTAGAACAATATTGTGTGACAATGTTAGAAAATATGAATTGGGATCCTGTCACATTCGGGTCGGTAGCTAAACTTGTGATCTTAAATAACACATTTTCCTTCTCTGATTTTATTTTCAGAAATTCCTTCATTGGAGTACCATATCATTTCATTAATTACTAAAAGTAGAAGCTTGTTAATGGCAATGTGTTATATGTAGAGGATCCTGGAAACAATGAAGGAAATGCTAAACTTAGAGGCAGACATCTCATGGATAGCAGCAGTGTTCTATCCTCTGTCACTCTGATGCTGTTTCTCATTGTTTCAGGACAGCCACGAGATTCCCCAATGTTCCCAAGGGAAAACAAT
>NW_022111316.1:3915734-3917331 GCF_000313985.2 Echinops telfairi | reverse complement strand
ATTTCCAAATTCCAGAAACAACTTCCCCATCTCTTTATTCAAGCCACAAAATGAGTCTTTTGAAGATATGAGGTCTAAATCGTCATGCTATTGTTGTTGTTAGATGGTTGGTCAGTTCTGACTGACAGTGACCCTATGTGCAAGAGAATGTAAAACTACCTGGTACTGTAACATCCTCACAATTATTTTATTTTGGACCTGTTGTTGCAGACATATGTCAATCCATCTTTTTAAGGGCCTTTCTCTAATTCACTGCACCTCTACTTTGCAAAGCATGATGTCCTATTCCTCTGACTGCTCTCTCATGATAGCATGTCTAAAGCGTATGAGACAAAGTATTGTCATCCTTGCCTCTAAGGAGCATTCTAGCTTCATTTCTTCCATGAACGATTTGTTTGTTTCTCTGGCAGCCCATAGTTCTTCCAATATTCCTTGCCAGCACCAACATTTAAATGCATGTAATCTTCTTCACTCTTCCTTATTTAATGTCCAACTTTCACACGCAAATGTGCTATTGAAAATATTATTATATGGGTCAGGCTCACCTTAGTTTTCAGAGCAACATCCTTGCATTTCAACACTTTGAATAGTTCTTGTGTGCCAGACTTACCCAATGCCAATCAGGCATTTGGTCTGTTGAGGGTTGCCTCCCTGAATGTAGATTGTGCGTCCAAGCAGGATAAAAATCCCAGACAACTTCCATCTCTTCTTTTATGGTGATGTAACCGATTGGGAGTATAAATAGTAATCGGTTAAAAAAAAATGGTCTGTGATTGTGGATTCTTTTTTTTTTTAATTGATTAATTTATTTTTTGTGTGGATTCTTAAGTTAAAAGCTTCCTTGATTGTATGTTATTACTTCATTTGTTTATACAATCATTTGAAACTCTGCAATGCACAAGCATGTGTACTTGCAAGTACATACTGGTATTGTAATTTTCCTGCACACTTATTGCTCTAGACAGAATCATTACATCCGAATATCAAGGAATAGAGAAAGTTATTTAAAAAATGTATTTTTATTTAGACAATGTCTTTTTCTACAATTTTAATTATTGGATTATGATAATACAATGTTAAATATACATTTACTTAATAGAAATACTTAAGAAGGCATTGAAATCAACATCCAGAAAAGAAAGACAACATTATCTTAATGCTCTTTTCTTTCTTATCTGATCCTACCTTTTTTATCTGAAACAATATATTACTCTATTGAATATGCAACAACATCCAAGACTTTATATATTAGTTCACTTCTTGAGTCTATGCATCATAAAAAATAGATTGTAGCATCTTTGTGACCTTTGTGAAAAGGAATGATAAGATAGGTCCTAGTCACAGCAAAAGTATTGTTGGAAAGGAAATTTACAGTCATAAAGGAACACATCAAAAAGAATAATGAGGTAAAATCAACATTTTAACCCAACATCATCTTTGATTAGAGCCAGAGCAACGTAACAAAATCTCATCTGGCAGAAGAAAAGAAATGGTCAAGATAAGGAGGAGAATAAATTGATTTGAAAACATGAAAAGTTGGTTCTTTGCAAAGGTTAACAAAATTGACAAACCAATGCCAAATGTGACAAAAGAAAGG
>NW_022111316.1:3904979-3907522 GCF_000313985.2 Echinops telfairi | reverse complement strand
GACTAAGTAGAGACAGGGGAAAATAATCACAGAGTACGTGAGGAGAGAGAGGGATGAGAAGATGTGAACTGCAGATAGGACTCTACCACGAGTGACTTACTTGGTCTTGGACACCTATTTTGTAAATTATTAGATGGGCTGGTCATCTAGTATAATGAAAATGTAAATGGGATATAGATATGGTACATAGCTATACCTATGCACATACATATAAATATACCTAAATACATACACCATGGAGAGTGATATACATATATTTATTTAATGATATAAATTATATGTTACTTATATGTGTAATATATAAACTATAAATATATAGATTATGCATATATATATATGTATGTATTTTCCAAGGAGAAACAAAAGTTGATGGCTTGATTCCACCAAGAGGTACCTTGGAAGAAAGGCTTATTTATTTCTGTCTCAAAAGTAAGTTGTTAAACTTCTATGAAGTATCATTTTATTCTGATATGATAGAGTTAACAATGAGTTGAATCGACTCAACAACAGCTTGTTGGCTGCATTTTTTATTATACCTTAAGTCATTATCTAAATATTGACCTACATGTAGATATTTTATAGGTATTTTGTTGATATTGTATGTGGGGAGAGAAGAAAATGAACATAAAGCCCACTTTTAATAGTAACAAGTTGATAAATGTTGTTCTACTCATTATAATGGCAAACCCTTATCTACAGAAGAAGAAATTGTGGATAAATTCTAGGAAACACTCTTTTGGTCATTGCAGCCACTTAGTAAAAGTTATTGATGAAGATAGGTGAAGATATTCATGTCTCAGTATTCTAAACAAATTGTGCAGTTGAAATTAGTCTCTGAAAACCCTCTAATCTATATGTGGTATACCTAAGATTCTAGGATGGAGAGTAAAATAAGTTTCATTGAAGAAAATTCTAGCCTTTCAAAATATACATAGAAATTTCTTAATATACTTTTATGCAGACTTAAATAAATAACCCAAATAAGTTAGCATCATAGTTAATATATAAATATTTTAGGGTCCTTTTTTGGGTCTATAAGAGCTAAATCCAATGTAACTGACACTGAGAGAATAAAAGGTTATTTAGGGGAAATTATTACATGGGTCTTATCACACCACCCCATATTTTATTATCACAAGAAAGCCCCCTTGACTTCACCAATACAATGAATTCTCATGGATTATATGTATTTATTGACATGATGTCTAGAATGTGTGAAGGGTTATTTTTACCATGAGTAAAGGGAGGCCAGTATAAGTTAGAGAATATCTAAGGTCGGTGAGGAAATCATTTGCACTGTGACTTGATGAAACTGAACTAAGTATCCATATAGGTACAGAGAAATACACCTGGAAATGTTAAGGAAAGTGTAGAAAGGCTAGAAGGGTGAGGAAATCTTATAGGAAAGCTAATTTAATGAAAGATATTATAGAATGTTTGTTTACATAGTTATCTGGAAGTCCTATGTTACACCCTTCATGGCTACTGTGGCCTGAATAACTTAATCTCTGTCTCCAAATCATATAAAAATTTATATAATTCTTTTCTTAATCAATTTAATTAAATAACAGATACTGGAAAAGAGTGACCTGTGTTATTTTAATCAAAAAACAATTATCGGCTCTGTAGTCTGGAATGTGTATCCCAAAAGTCCTTGATTAAAGATGTGTTTAAAATAACATTTTTTGAAGTTTTCTTTCTTTTTTTATGACATTGTAATATTTGACATTATGGGTTAAATATTGTATTCTCTATATCTATGATATATAGGGAAACCATTTTGGCTAGAAATGTAGCTGTTTATATAACAGTCTTTCACTATCCTAGAATATCCTGTTCTTGAAACAATTGAAATAATAAAAATACTTTCCAATTGAAATATTAGTTTGGTTTGAAATTACTTTAATCGGGAGTTTGATTCACTTTTATCACGAACTAATCTCATTATTTTGCATAAATCATTTTCCATTGCTTTTCTGTAATCTCCGACATTGAGCATTTTGATTACAATAACTTGGAACTTCTTTTCACTGAAAATCCTATTATAGCATCAATAAATAAAAAACAAATTTGATTTTCACAACCATGCTTTAATTCCTGAAAACAATCATTGCAGGTTTGAAATAAGACATATATTCAACATGCTTAGAGACCTCAATTTGGTCTTTCATTACAATTGTGATTCTGGATTCCCATAGTTACAGAACAACCACAAAATCCTCCATGACTCCAACTGAGAATCGTACAGAGATGACGGAGTTCATTCTGGTGGGGTTCACCAATGATCCAGAAATGCGGATTCTGCTCTTCATAACTTTTTTCCTCATCTACCTCATCAGTCTGGTTGGGAACCTGGGGATGATCCTGCTGATCCTGCTGGACTCCCGTCTCCACACTCCCATGTACTTTTTCCTCAGCAACCTCTCTCTGGCTGACTTTGGTTACTCCTCAGCTGTCACTCCCAAGGTCATGGCAGGGCTTCTCACGGGAGACAACGTCATCTCCTATAATCATTGTGCCGCTCAATTCTTCTTTTTCGTAGC
>NW_022111316.1:3902607-3904239 GCF_000313985.2 Echinops telfairi | reverse complement strand
TGCAAGTTTACATTACTGAAACGACTTTCTCAGGTCTTTAAGTCTACAAAGTAACCTTCAAATATATGAGATCTTTGGAATACTATCTAAGGGAAAATCGCTCATTAGTGTGGAATTTATTTAAAAAATACTATTTACTGCAACTCATTGCTTTATTTGTTTACATAATCATTTATACTCTGACATACACAAGCACATAAATGTGCAGGTGCATACTCTATTGTGTCATAGCTCAAACATTCATTGCTCATTGGAAACCATTGGCATCTTCAAGCCCATAGATTGAGAAATTAGTTTTAAAATAAGCATTATGAGTCTGTTTTTATGGATTTTCAAACATTATCAGAGTGAGACAATACATTCCAAATACACATTACTATAAAATGTAAGAAGACTTTACAACAGATGATCAGAAATAGAAAATAATGAGATATTACTTTTGATGTTCTAGTTCCTTCCTCCTTGATTCCATCTCTTTACTCAGAAGCAATAATTAAGGTCTTGAAAGTTAAACTGTATCTAGGGTTCATTGACAATTTTACTACTTGTGCTTGTTTACCTGAACAAAAGATATTTTAGTTTGGGACTTGTTTGTGACCTTTGTTAAAAAAGAATAATAAAGCTTGTACTATTCTGGAAGCTGACTTTTTTTCATATGAGTACAAATTTAGTTTCAACTCTGTTGATGTCTTTAGGTATAGTTAATTTTTACTGTTATCTAGTACCTGATTATGTGGGTGGATTGTGGATTACTTATCCAAAATAATTGTTTTCTCCTAACACTTTTTACACACAATACTCTGAATCAGCTTCTTGGTTTCCATGTGCCTGACTGTTTTTTCTCCATTTCACTGATAAACTTTGGAAAAAATCTTGGTTAGATGATAGCTAACATATTCATCTTTTAAGAAATATGTCATTGTATCACAAATGCACTTCTACAAGCATGTGTGAATGTTCTTGCTGCTCTATCTCTAAGGCATAACTTGATATAACCACAATAAATCTTGTTAATGCAGTGAGTGTCAGATGACTTTATTTGCTTTTTTCTATGATTGCAATGAAGAATATTTTATATTGTATCACTATTTCTCCTTTATTTCTTGAATATAGCAATTCATATTATTTTCCATTTTTTCTATTAAGTTTTTACCACTAGATTTTGCTTATGAATTTGAGCATTATATCTAATTCTGTAAATCATTCCTTTAGTGATGATGTGTTACAACTATTTCCTCTTTCTATTGATTCTCTTATTTTTAGAGTGATTGCTAAGGCCAAAATATCATTGTGAATGTAGTTCAATCTATCACCTTTTCTTATTCCTTTGAACTTTTTGTGTCCATTGGAGAAAACGTTTTCTAAAAATGACTTAAAGATATTTTCCTAAAATTTCTACTAAATGTTTAAGCCATTAACCCAACTTGACTTGTCATTTATTAAGTAAATGGGGTAGAAATCTCATAAAATACTTTTCATGTTTAATAGCTTTTCCAACATGTTTTATGAATAGTACCTCTTTTGCCCCCCTCCCCCTCATAGCCCCTTGATAGATTATAAATTGTTATTTTTCATATCTCACACTGACTGCTGTCTCCCTTCCCCCATGTTTTCTGTTGTTCTTTCCCCAGG
>NW_022111316.1:3894137-3901979 GCF_000313985.2 Echinops telfairi | reverse complement strand
TTTTGTCTTCAGCAATTGTGTCGGGAGGGTGAACATCTCAGTCTGCCAATTTGTTAGAACAAAGTGTCCTTGTATTGAGGGGGAGGGTATGAACAGAGGCCCAATGTTCATCTGCTACCTCAGTGTCTTGCCGCATAAATATCTGTACATAGGCCAATACCTCTACTTTTGTGGATTAATGTAGTTACATATGTACACCTCTATGTTTATACCTCTATCCATTGCTTTGCTTCCTAGGTCCTTCCTCTATTTCCTTTTACCTTCCTCCTGCCCCACCATCACTTTCCCCATATTCATGCCTCTTGGTACCTCCTCTTAGCTAGTTTGCTCTTGCTCTGACACCCCCTCACCCCAGATCCCTGTATACTCCTTGTTATTGACTCTAGTACCCTAGTTATTCCTGTCTATGGCGCTGCCTGCTCACCACCTCCTTCCCCCACTGCTCTCACCCCACAGGTCTCGCCAGGACTGTTGGTCACACTGCTTTCTCCTTGGGTATACTTCCCATGCCTATCTTATATAGGTAGGTACACTGACCATGATGTAGCCCAAACTGATAAAGAAAAAGATTGAAAAGAGAAAAGAAGAAGAAAAAGATAAGGGACAAAAGAAACATAATAAAAAGAGAAGACATACACAAAAATCCCGGGACTATTCACTGGCCTTTATGATTGTCCAGGAGCTGCCCCTGAGCATTGTTATTTTGATAATGTGAAACTGTTCTGTTACCTCTGGGATCTCATCCTCTCCTATTTAGACAGCGAAGCTAATGGCAAATAGGAAGAAGCTCAATATCGGCTCCTCCCCCCATTACCTCAACTTCCTCCTGGACCGTAGTTTCCTCCACCATATGGTCCCTCCATGTTCCTGCTCCCCCAAAGTTTCCACTCTTTACTGGACTGTAGTCAGATGGTTGCTGGGTATAATATCCAAAGCCATTGTATTTTTCACGTCCACAATTTTCTCCTCCATATTTCGTTGTCATAACCACCTCTGTAGCCCCACACTGGTTTCCAGGTCCCCCACCATCATATCCTCTTCATCCTCCTCCATAACCAGGGCTACATCCAAAATTGCCACCTCCAGGGCCTCCTCAATGCCCACTATAGCCATCACCAAGTCCACGACCACTTCCATATCCATCAGATCCTCCTCTAAAGTTACTTCCTGGACCAGGTGCAAAACCCCCCCACCACCACGTGAATCCCCAAACCAAAACTGCCTCCTCTTCCACTCCTAGAACTTTGGACCTTCTGCATTTCTTGTCTCGACAAAGCCTTTTTTACTTCAGCATTATGATCTAAATGGTATAAACTTTTCCATATTCCTCAGCTTTCCATATTCCACAAAGTTCTCAACTTTCCCAATGCTGTGACCCTTTACTCCAGTTCCTTCATGTTGTGGTGACCCCCCAACCATAAAATTATTTCCCTTGCTACTTCATCACTGTAATTTTGGTACTGTTATGAATCACCATGTAAATATCCAATAGCAGGACATATTTTCATTATAACAAATTGAAAATAATTAAAACATAGTGATTAATCACAAAAACAATATGTCATTAAATATTGTGAAATATTTATTTCTAATTACAAATAAATGAAATTTTTCTTGAAGCATGGTGTAGGATGGGTAACAGTCTTACTATAACAACAGTAAACTACATTGCTACATTTTGGGACAATACATACAAAAAGCCAACCTCAGTTCTCACCAGAACGGGGTATCTGCATGTGGGTGGACCTGGCTGGGGCCAGATAGAGAGGTGGTGTCTCTGTTCCTAAGAACATCAGAAATATGTGTTTTCTGATGGTCTTAGGGGACCCTTGTGAGAAGGTCTTTTGATTCCCCCCCAAAGGGGTCACGACCCGCAGGTTGAGAACTGCTGCTTTAAGGAGATGTTCCACAGTATCTTTAATTCCACCAACAAACAGTTTCTTCACAGTCACCGTATTTGAGCCCCTGGTTTTCCAGATTCTGCTCTTGCTACAGCACGTTTGGGCCACTGGCCCATCAATTGAATGGGGTCTTGCAGCCATGGCAGCATGAACTTCAGCCATGGAGGAAAAAGTTACAAAGCCAAATCCTCTCGATCTCTTGCTTGCAGGATTCCTCATGACCTCACAAGTTTTCCCCATTGCTGGTAGTAGATCCTCAAGCTTTCTTCTGTGGTTTCAAAGCTTAAGCCACCAATGAAGTTTACGAAACCATTCCTTTTAGCTCTCCATCACTGACTCAGTCGCTTCAGCCTAATTTCCCGCAGCCCATCCAGATGACAGCCATCTCCAGGGATGAACAAGAACCGACAAGTCCTGGTGCTGAGAATTGCCTCTGCTCAAGAATCAACTCAGCAAGGAGGAAGTCTGCTCAGGACTCAGTGCTGCTGCTTCTCCCCATCTACAGGCTTTGTCATGCTTATGAATGACTGGAATGTTAACTTTCTTGGGAAATAGTATGACTCACTAATATAAAGTCATTTCTTCAACATTCTTATAAATACAATTTAATATTTTTAAATATTTAAAGGTATAATGAAAACGCATTCTTAAATATACCTTAGAAGCATAAGATATACAATATGATACATATGTTATTTCTGGGTATAGCTATGTGGTGTGTAAACATGCTTCATGTATTTGCAGAGCTCAATCTAATGGGGAAGATAGAAATTAAACAAGTAAACACACGTAGGAGTTACATACAGCAAAAACCTAACCAGAAACCAAACTCTCTGCCAATCAGCCATTGCCAACTTAAGTGACGCCCCCTGTGGGTGTCTGAGACTGTGTTTCAGGAGTAGGAAGCCATGTCTTTCTCCTGAGGAACAGCTGGTGGCTTCAAACCCTGGACCTTGAGAATCACACCCCACTGCTTCTATGAAGTATTGCTTTAGGTTGATTTGTGCATTATCAGACATAATTGGTTCAAGTGATGCAAATCCATTCATAGTCTCCTCAATAATCAAAGTGGAGGCCCCAGAGATGATGTAATCACATTCCTTTTTGTAGCCCTCATGGGAGATTTGTCAGCTGGGAGTTCCATGATAGTCTAACTACTTCCTGGTTCCTCATATTGACCCTTAAATTTCCATATCAATCCAATTGTCCTCCTATAAGAGGCACCTGTGTTTTAGAGGATGTTGGTGAAGCTACTTTTAGATTATGTCCTTATCCTGATATGAGGCTTGAAGAAGTTGACTTATCTGACAACAGGGAGCAACAGATCCAAGACTACTAGTCGTGCTAGCTGATTCCAAGACAAATGTGTCTCTGTTTTCTTTCTGCCACTAAAGACCATGTAATCTTTTGAATATTCAAAAAAGAAGAACTATCAGAAGCTTATGGACAGAATTTCTTATTTGAGAACTACTCATATGTGAAGATGCTGAATTTGTAGTTTACCTTGTTCAGGCCACAAGGTAAGCCTTTAGGTGAACTATGCAGTGTATATACATTAGTAAGGATAAAGAAAACTGGGAAAATGTGTCAAGGCGTCCACCTACCTGGATTCTAATTAAGACCTTAGATTTGAATATTTCACTGTATATTGTTTTTATATCATACAGACAAAATTTACATATACTAAGCATTATGGATGGCCTATTAAAATATGCATTAAAACATGTGACATCAAGGAAAGATACCAGAAAGGCATTGACTTCTTCCTTTCCTAGTATGAATGTGTAGGCCTTTGAAAGGTTATTTAAATTTGATCTTGCTATTTTATTTTAAGGAATGTGATAGTATTTATTCTCGACAGTAATTCCAGGATTGTTGAGAGAATTGAGTTAGAAATCAATATGAAAAGACATTGCAACTTGAATGTCCATATTGATATCTATAAAAGAAGTAGTATAAAGAACAAGAGGTGGAATCAGCTTGAACATTAACTACAGAGGACACTGAATGGTGATGGTGAAAACTCACCTAAGGACTTAAAAAGGAATTAGATCTCCACTCCAGTTATGATTTGTCCATTAGAGGCAAACCTGGTACTAGATATACATTTTTAAAAATTACTATTTGGGTCTCTGCTCCAACCCACCTGGTTCTCAACAATATGGTTTTGTTTGTTTGTATTGTGTCTTCTTATGCCCTCTACCCAATCTTGTTGACACCTCATGATTGCACAGGCTGGTATGCTTCTTCCATGTGGGCTTGTTGCTTCACTGCTAGATGGCCGCTTGTTTAACTTCAAGCCTTTAAGACTCCAGATGCTGTATCTTTTGATAGCCTGGCACCATCTGCTTTCTTCACCACATTTGCTTATGCACCCATTTTGTCTTCAGTGATCCTGCCAAGAGCGGGAGAATTACAGAGTGCCAGACTGTTAGAACAAAATGTTCCTGCATTGAGGCAAGTGTTCTTTAGCAGAGTCCCAAAGTCTGTCCACTAACTCAGTGTATTGTCATATAAATATATGGATATAGGCCAATACCTCTATTAATATGAATTAATGTATTTACATATGTACACACCTATGTTTATACATCTATCCATAGCTTTGCTTTCTTGATCATTCCTCTGTTTCCTTTTACCTTGCCCCTGCACCACCATCATGCTCGCTTTTCTTCTGCCTCTTAGTGATTCCTCTCAGCTAGATTGTTGTTGCTTCAACACCCTCAGAATCTCTACTTCCTCCTTCTTGTTGATTCTAATTCCCTTGTTGTTCCTGTCTATGGCTTTGTTTGCTCACGGCTCCCTTCTCCACCTCCTCTGTATGGGAGTAAGAAGTGCAATCTTTCTCCCTCAGATGTTCTAGTGGTTTCAAATGGATGTATTCGTTTAGTAGCCCAGAGCTTAACTACAAAACCACCAGTGTTCCCTGTTTGCAGGAGACAGATGATAATATCTGCTTCGGTAGGAGACCTAGCTTTGGAAAACCTGAAGAGGGTTACTATGAGTCAGAATCAACCCCGTAGCAATGGGTTTGGTTTGGGATTTGGTTTTACATATCCAGGCTACTTGCTACACAGTGATATTATTTAGGATAAAAAAAATATTTTAGTGAGCATGGGAAGGGGGAAAGAGGGGAATAGAGGAGCTGATACAAAGGGATCAAGTAGAAAGAAAATGTTTTGAAAATGATGATGGCCACATATGTACAAGTGTGCTTGATACAATTGATGTATGGATTGTTATAAGAGCCATGAAAACGCACAAGAAAAATGATTTATAATAAAAGGAAAAAATAATCTTTATTTAATTTATTTTTCATTCTCATAAACAACTGTTCTTGACAAAAATGCAAATGAGAGAATATTGTGAGCTGAAGTAAAAAAATTGAATTTCACACAGCATAATTGGGCTAATCTATTTTAATGAATTACAATATTTTGTATCAATGTTAGAAAATCTGGATTGGGATCCTGTCCCATTCAGGTAGGTAGCTAAACGTATGATCGTGAAAAACACATTTTCCTTCTCTGATTTTTTTTCCAGAAATTCCTTCATTGTAGTACCATATCATTTCATTAATTCCTAAAAGTAGAAGCTTGTTTAACGGTAATGTGTTACACCTAGAGAATCCTGGAAGCAATGAAAGAAATGCTAAACTTAGAGGCAGACATCTCATTGATAACAGCAGTGTTCTATCCTCTGTCACTCTGATCCTGTTTCTCATTTCTACAGGACAGCCACAAGATTCCCCAATGTTCCCAAGGGAAAACAATTCAGAGGTGATTGAGTTCATTCTTGTGGGCTTAACCAATAATCCCACACTGCAGATTCTGCTCTTTCTAATTTTTTCCCTCATCTACCTCATCACTCTGGTTGAAGACCTAGGGATCATCCTGCTGGACTTTCGTCTCCACACTCCCATGTACTTTTTCCTCAGCAACCTCTCCCTGGCTGACTTTGGTTACTCCTCAGCTGTCACTCCCAAGGTCATGGCAGGGCTTCTCACGGGAGACAGAGTCATCTCTTTTAATGACTGTGCCACTCAGTTGTTCTTTTTTGGAGTTTTTGCCATTGCAGAAAGTAACCTCTTGGTCGTAATGGCTTATGATCGCTACGCAGCTGTGTGTAAACCACTCCATTACACCACCACAATGACAACAAATGTGTGTGCTGCTCTGAGCATAGGCTCCTATGTCATTGCTTTCTTGGAGGCTTCCATCCACACTGGGAACACTATCAGGCTCTCCTTTTGTAGGTCCAATGTGATTGATCACTTTTACTGTGATGCTCCTTCGCTGTTGCCCCTCTCATGCTCTGACAGATACATCACTGAGCTAGTTATTTTTCTTTTAATAGGTTTCAATACCATCTTTTCTCTCCTGGTAATATTGACTTCTTATATATTAGTGTTTGCTACAATCCTGAGGCTGCGCTCATCTGAGGGATGCCAGAAGGCCTTTTCCACCTGTGCTTCCCACCTCACTGCAGTCTCCATCCTCTATGGGACAGTCACCTTCATGTACCTACAGGCCAGCTCCAGTCACTCCATGGGCACAGACAAAATGGCATCTGTGTTCTATGCCATCGTCATCCCCATGCTGAACCCTCTAATCTACAGTTTGAGGAATAAAGAGGTCAAGTGTGCCTTTCTAAAAGCTGTTGGGAAGGCAAAGTTTTTTATACAATTCAAATTTTAGTTAGAATCCATCACATACTGTGTTTTTGCAGCTGGATGAATGTAACTATGCAAATATTACTTTCCTAACTCAATACATTTCCAAATTCCAGAAACAACTTCCCCATCTCTTTATTCAAGCCACAAAATGAGTCTTTTGAAGATATGAGGTCTAAATCGTCATGCTATTGTTTTTGTTATATGGTTGGTCAGTTCTGACTAACAGTGACCCTATGTGCAAGAGAATGTAAAACTACCTGGTACTGTAACATCCTCACAATTATTTAATTTTGGACCTGTTGTTGCAGACATATGTCAATCCATCTTTTTAAGGGCCTTTCTCTAATTCACTGCACCTCTACTTTGCAAAGCATGGTGTCCTATTCCTCTGACTGCTCTCTCATGATAGCATGTCTAAAGCGTATGAGACAAAGTATTGTCATCCTTGCCTCTAAGGAGCATTCTAGCTGCATTTCTTCCATGACCAATTTGTTTGTTTCTCTGGCAGCCCATAGTACTTCCAATATTCCTTGCCAGCACCAAAATTTAAATGCATGTAATCTTCTTCACTCTTCCTTATTTAATGTCCAACATTCACACACATATGTGCTATTGAAAATATTATTATATGGGTCAGGCTCACCTTAGTTTTCAGAGCAACATCCTTGCATTTCAACACTTTGAAGAGTTCTTGTGTGCCAGACTTACCCAATGCCAATCAGGCATTTGGTCTGTTGAGGGTTGCCTCCCTGAATGTAAATTGTGGGTCTAAGCAGGATGAAATTCCAGACAACTTCCATCTCTTCTCCTTTTATGGTGATGTAACCGATTGGGAGTATAACTAGTATTCGGTAAGAAAAATAAATGGCCTGTGCTTGTGGATTCTTAATTTAAAAGCTTCCTTTATTGTATGTTATTACTTCATTTGTTTATACAATCATTTGAAACTCTGCAATGCACAAGCATGTGTACTTGCAAGTACATACTGGTATTATAATATTCCTGCACACTTATTGTTCTAGACAGAATCATTACATCCGGATATCAAGGAATAGAGAAAGTTATTTAAAAATTGTCTTTTTATTTAGACAATGTCTTTTTCTAAAATTTTAATTATTGGATTATGATAATACAATGTTAAATATACATTTACTTAATAGAAATACTTAAGAAGGCATTGAAATCAACATCCAGAAAAGAAAGACAACATTATCTTAATGCTCTTTTCTTTCTTATCTGATCCTACCTTTTTTATCTGAAACAATA
>NW_022111316.1:3889927-3893677 GCF_000313985.2 Echinops telfairi | reverse complement strand
CTACTCCAAGAAATCTGAAAAAGAAAAAGAAATGGAATATTTTCTAGAAACACATTACTTACTTAAATTAACAAAGATTGACTTAGGGAATCTCAAAAGAGCATTAAAAAGATATAAATAGATTAGGTCATTAATAATTTCTGACAAAAAAAATGGCCCTGAGCAGAGAGCATCACCAAAGAATTCTACAAAACATTCAATTTAGAGTTAACATTAATGTTACTCAAGTGATTCAGAAACAAAAAAGACTGGAAGCTCTCAAACTTGTTTTAAAAAGCAAGCATATCCTTGATATGAAAATCAGACAAAGACATTACCAGAATAGAAAACTACAGACCAATATCCTTTATGAACATAGATGCAAAACTTATTGATAAAATCCTAGCAAAGGTAGTCCAATAAAATGTATTTTTAAATACATTTTTGTGGCAGTTACGTAATCTGTCAATTTATGAAGGGGTGGTGTAGCCTGTCAATCAGCTGGCAGCTTGATGAGCTCATTTCCAGGCACAACGGAGATAAAGAGTTCGCTGGAGGCTAGATACATTCTCTCCTTGACTCCCTGAGAGATATTCGTGTTGACAAGCCCGATGGAGCTACATGGATGGAGCCAGGTTCCTGGAGCAGGAAGAGCTATTTGGAGACCTCTGCCAGCACTAAGATGCTTCCACCGCCACTGGGTTCACAAGACTTCCCACCCACTGGTCTGTTATCCTCCTGCATTTGGCATCATTGCATGTGTTAAAGGACCCTGAAAAGAAATTTATGGGCCAATATTGATCATATAGACTAATATCAGACTTGTGGACTTGATCTGGATGAGGCTGGGATGTTTTCTCAATATACAATTGCTCTTTTACATAAAACTCTTTCTTATATACATATGAGGGTCTATGAATTTGTTTCTCTTGTCTACCAGGACTAACACAAGTATGAACAGGTAGGATTCATACCAGTTATGGAAGCACAGTTTAACTTAGGTGCAAAAAAATCAATGTCATTCGCTATATAAATAAAACAAAGAAACAGAAGGACACAACCATATCAATTAATGTAGAAAAGGCATTTGACAAAATCCAACACCCATTCCTGATAAAATAAACTCAGAAAAATAGTAGGCAAATTCATCCACACAATAAAGGCCATATATACGAAAACAAAGGAAACATCTCACTCAATAAAGAGAAACTGAGTGATGTAGAAAATCTCAACACATAATTAAGAAGAAAATGAAATAGATAGATCAGATCATTAAAAATTATTAAATCAAAATAGAATTCCTGTAGTGTATTGGAAGCAGAGAAGGACACCTTTTAGTAACATTTATTTGATATTGTGCTAGAAGTTGTATCCATAGCTATTATACAACAAAAAGAAATCAAAGGCATTCATTTTGGCAAAGGAGAAGTAAAACTATATCTGCAGATATGAATCTAAATTTCAAAACTCCCAAAAGCTTGACAAGAAAATAGGTGGAAATACCTTGTTTAATCAGGAAGTTTGGGGGATATAAGATCAACATTAAAAAAATGAACTGAAAAAAAAAACCTGAAAAAAAACAAAACTGTATTCCTGTATACTAATGAAGAGAGTTCTATAAAGGAAATCAAGAAAATGATACTATTTATAGTAGCACCTCCAAAGATAAAATACTTTGGAATAGATTTAACCAGATAAATAAAAAGGCTTGCACAAAGACAACTACAAAGCACCATTAAGAAATAAAAAAGAAAGAAAAGAAAAAGAAACAAACAAATTCACTGCCATGGATTCGATACTGACTCACAGTGACTCTGTTGAACAGAGTAGAACTGCCCCTGACAGTTTCCAAGACTATATAGCTCTTTACAGGAGTAAGGAGTCCAGTCTTTCTTGCTCAGAGATTCTGGTGGTTTGGGGCAGCTGATCTTACAGATTCCAGCCCAGTGCATAACCACTAGGTCACCAGGGCTTCAGAAACGAGAGAGACCTACACAAATATGGGAATAGAAATATTGTGAAAATGTCCATACTATGCAGTTATGAAGCAATTTCAATCCAAGTCCCAGAAACATTCTTTAAACAGTTGGAAAAACTAATCCTCAACTTTCTATGTGAAGGAAAGAGCCCCATGTGAAACAAAACACTACAAAGAAGAAAAAGAAAAACAAGGTCGAGGCTTTTCACTTCCTGACCTCAAGCCCTGCTACGAGGCCACAGTAGTCAAAACAGCTAGGTACAGAAGATCCAGAGTAGTGGACCAGAATAGAGCACTCAGAAATAAACCTCGCCAGCTACAGACTCTTATTTAGACAAAGCGCTCAGACATATTAAATCAAGGTCAGATGAAATGTGTCCAACAAAGAGTGCTACAAAATGAGATATCCACTTGCAGAAGATGAAAGCAGAATCCTTACCTCACTCTGTACACAAAAATGAACTCAAGAAGGATTAAAGATCTAAAAATAAACTCCAAAACTATATAATTCATTGATGAAAAAAGAGACAAACATAATAAAAATACAGTAGAAGACAAAATAGAAGTCAGCCCTCCTCAATATAAGATGCTTGTGTGTATTAAAAGACTTATCAAAAGATTTAAAGATAACCCATAGACTGACAAAAAATTGGGGCAATGATGTATCAGAAAACGAAATAATTTCAAAAATCTATGAAAAACTGCAACATGTCAACCACTAAAAGATTTAAAACTCAATTTAAAACTGAACAGAGGGCATGCACAGACAGTTCACCAAGGAAGACAGGGAGGTAGCCAAGAAATATTCAGAATCACTAGCTGTTGAGATGCTAATCAAAACAATGATGAGATATCTCCTCGCCCCAGTATTGATGTTGCTGCGTTGTTAGGTGCCTTTGAATCAGGTCTACCGAATGGTGACCCTGTGTGCCACAGAACAAAACACTTCCAAGTCCTGTGCCTTCCCAAGGTTGTTGTTGTGCTTGAGGCATTGTTTCACCAATGAGTCAATTCAACATTAATATTAAATTAAAAAACCCAAATAACAACGAATCCAAAAAAATAATGAATGAGGAGGTTGTGGCCAAAGCTGAACATTCTCACCCTGCTGGTGGGATGATCAAAATAGACTAGTATTGTGGAAAGCAATGGCATGTCCTCAAGCAACTGGTAGTTGAAATACCATATACCCCTGCCACTCCTTGACTGGAAAGAAAAGCTGTTACATCAGGAGTTCTCAACATGCCTGATGCCACGACCCTTTAATACACTTCCTTATGTGATGGTGACCCCCCCACCCATAACATTATTTTCATTGGTACTTCATAACTGTAATTTTGCTGCTGTTATGAAATCGTCATGTAAGTATCTAATATGCAGGATGTATTTCCGTTGTTACAAATTGAACATAATGAAAGCATAGTGATTAATCACAAAACAATATCTAATTATATACTGTGAAATGTTTATGTTTTCTGATGGTCTTAGGTGACACCTGTGAAAAGGTCGTTCAACCCCCAAAGGGGTGGCAACCCACAGGTTGAGACCTGCTGTGTTCCATGAACATATATATGCACACTCACGTTCATTGCAGAACTATTCTCACCAGCAAGCTGATGAGAAGAACCTAAATGCCCATGGATGAGGAATGCCTAAATAACTATTATACAACACACAATGGAATTCTACGCATCACAAGAAGAAGTGTTAACAAACCCAGGGACAAGGGAACAACAAGCGATCCAAATTGGTGGGGAGGTGGGTGTGGGAGACCTGGTAGGGCATGATCAAGG
>NW_022111316.1:3882951-3888283 GCF_000313985.2 Echinops telfairi | reverse complement strand
AAAAAAAGATGGTCAAAAATATAACTCTCCATTTACTTCACAATATAAAGAGTGTTTAAAACTAACTGAAGCTTTTGAATTATGGTGTGAATATAGACTATTGACTGCCCAGAGAAGAAACATGTGTGTCCTGGAAGAAGAACAGCCAATGTGCTCCTCAGAACACAGGATGATGAAACATGGCCTCACGTCCTTTGAACAGGTTATAAGGATGAACCAGTTTCTGGAGAAAGATAACTTGCTTGGCAAAGCAGAGCATCAATGAAATATTGGAAGACCCTCAAGATGAGCTGATGCAGTGGCTATAACAATGTGCTCAAACATAGCAAGCCTTGTGATGGCCAGGCATCTTCATTCTATTATGTATATGTTTTTAAGAATTGAAACTCCTTGGAGCATACCTAGCAACAAGAACCATAGTATTTAATACCCTTATAATAATTTCATTTCATAGAATACAAATCGATTGGGATATTGAAGTACAAATTATGACATTTCTTATAATGATACCTGTCATCACATTAGTGGGATAAAAATATCCCAACAATGAAGCTAATTATGAATTACAATGATCAAAGCATCAGGCAGGATAAACTTTGAGTCATCCTTGAAACTATTTATCCTGATTATTCAATCCAAACCAATAACACATACAATAACTTTGATACTGGAAGTGTTATTTGTTTGGTTTGTTACAGATTTTGTGCTTGATGGATGATAAAATGGCAATGGCCAAGGAAAAGTCTTGTTTCCCTTACTGGAGTTGCACTCACTTCTTTTATCGTTTGTGCGTTCTTGAAAGTCAGGGCCTTTATCACTCTTCATTGTTCTTGTAACAACATTTCCCACCCTGGCTCTCTGATGTTCTCTAGGTTGGCTGAAATGCTAATTTTCCTAATAAAGGGTCTGGTCCACCAAGTGAAGCAAATTTCCTTTACCCTTCTCATAATTCCATATGTAGTGATGTACTTATTCTACACATAATTATCTATTTACATATGCATGCATTTATATAACTTTCATAGATATGTGAAATCTATTGCTTAGTTTGCTAACTAATTGACTGTCTCTGCCTTTAGAATTAAATGCCATGAGCTCAATGCCATGTTTGTTCTACAAAAGGGTACATCCCCATTGTGCATGAAACTCATGGAGATCAATAAATCATTGATAGAATTGACATTTCTTCTTCTTAAAATACAATCAGTTCAGCTTTATTAAGGAAATAGGTGATTTCTAGAATTCAGTTGGTTTGTGTAGTGGCAGAGCCTGCATCTGTATCCTCTAATGGATCCCTAGAGGTGGCTTGCCGAGAATTCATTCTAGTGATGTTTATGCACCATGGTTTTCCTCAACAAGCAGAGCTTGGTCTCCATAGACCCTTTAATCACCTGCTTCCTATTTGTGTGAGAAAGAGTTCCTGTAGCCATCATGGGAGATTTGTCTCTGGAGAGGTCCATAACGGAATCACTACCTCCCAGCTCCCAGTACTTAACTTGTCTACTCCCCTATTGGCCCCATTGGAAAGAAAACTCCCTGAAACCAGAACCCATTTGATCATTAATTTATTTATCTGATTGCTGCTGGCTGTTAATTTCTAACAGTGACTCCCCTTCAAACTGAGCAAACACTCAGAACCTGGAAGAGTAAGTAAGGAAACATAAATGATAATGGTTTTGATTATGGGTAAGATCATTACTGCTTATTTTCTCATCAACTAGCAGTCCTTTGGACCTAACTCTGTTGGGGTCAGTTTTGTATTAAATGCATAGTGTCGATTATGTTGTCAAGGTTCAGAGAGTTTGGGTGAGAGGTGAAGCCCACAGATCAAGGACAAGAACACATGCAAGCCAATTTCAAGGTCAGTAGGACTTTTCTCCTGAAGTAGGTCCTTGAAGAACATTCAACCGTTTTGAAAAGCACTAGAGAAGAATCTCCAAGTAGGGAATTTTTTTTCTTCCTTGGAAAGAATTTCTTATTTGAGAATCACTCAGATGGTAGTTTTACTCCGGGAACAAGGTATCCCTTTAGATCAAATGTCCCGTAAGTGAAAATTTGGGAAGACAGAACTGAGCAGCAAAATTTATCAAAGCACTTTTCTGTCCCTTGGTTAAATAAAGTTGAGATAAGTGGCTAGAAGTTTTTTTTCATGTATTTGCATGATACAATTAAAGGTTCCATATCAGAAACACGATGGAGATCCTGCTGGAACATGTGTATTTATTGCATATGTTAGTGGTAAATGTGTCATTCCATTGACAGATATGAGATGATATGACATTGTAAACATTATTCTAGTTATTACAATCTGAAAGGTTTTACCTTAAAATATGTGACATTTCTTATCTCAATAAGGTCTGTTTCAATAAAAGTCAAGTAATCCATCAGTAGGAAAACATTTTAATATGACTGCCACATTATGTTTAGAATTGTAATGAAACCAAAGAGTTGGGAATATTGTTAGACATCAATGAAGAAATACCCTAGACTAAGTAGAGACAGGGGAAAATAATCACAGAGTACGTGAGGAGAGAGAGGGATGAGAAGATGTGAACTGCAGATAGGACTCTACCACGAGTGACTTACTTGGTCTTGGACACCTATTTTGTAAATTATTAGATGGGCTGGTCATCTAGTATAATGCAAATGTAAATGGGATGTAGATATGGTATATAGATATTACTATGCACATACATATTAATATACCTAAATACATACACCATGGAGGGTGATATATATATATTTATTTAACGATATAAATTATATATGTTACTTATATGTGTAATGTATAGATTATGCATATATATGTGTATATATATATAAACCCCTGAGATGTATAAATATTTAATGGGTTCCAAGGAGAACCAAAAGTTGATGGCTTGATTCCACCAAGAGGTACCTTGGAAGAAAGGCTTATTTATTTCTGTCTCAAAAATAAGTTGTTAAACCTCTATGAAGTATCATTTTATTCTGATATGATAGAGTTAACAATGAGTTGAATCGACTCAACAACAGCTTGTTGGCTGCATTTTTTATTATACCTTAAGTCATTATCTAAACATTGACCTACATGTAGATATTTTATAGGTATTTTGTTGATATTGTATGTGGGGAGAGAAGTAAATAAACATAAAGCCCACTTTTATAGTAACAAATTGATAAATGTTGTTCTACTGATTATAATGGCAATGCCTTGTCTACAGAAGAAGAAATTGTGGGTGAATTATAGGAAGCACTCTTTTGGTCATTGCAGCCACTTAGTAAAAATTATTGATGAAGATAGGTGAAGATATTCATGTCTTAGTATTCTAAACAAATTGTGCAGTTGAAATTAATCTCTGAAAACCCTCTAATCTATATGTGGTATACCTAAGATTTTAGAATGTAAAGTAAAATAAGTTTCATTTAGGAAAATTCTAGCCTTTCAAAATATACATGGAAATTTCTTAATATACTTTTATGCAGACTTAAATAAATACCCCAAATAAGTTAGCATCATAGTTAATATATAAATATTTTAGGGTCCTTTTTTGGGTCTATAAGAGCTAAATCCAAAGTAACTGACACTTGGAGAATAAAAGGATATTAGGGGAAAATATTACGTGGGTCTTATCACACCACCCCATGTGCTATTATCACAAGAAAGCCCTCCTTGACTTCACCAATCAAATGAATTCTCATGGATTATATGCATCTATTGACATGATGTCTAGAATGTGTGAAGGGTTTTTTTTAACCATCCTACAGATGAGTAAAGGGAGGCCAGTATAAGTTAGGGAATATCTAAGGTTGGTGAGGAAATCATTTGCACTGTGACTTGATGAAACTGAACTAGGTATCCATATAGGTACAGAGAAATACACCTGGAAATGTTAAGGAAAGTGTAGAAAGGCTAGAAGGGAGGAAATCTTATAGGAAAGCTAATTTAATGAAAGATATTATAGAATGTTTGTTTACATAGTTATCTGGAAATCCTATGTTACACCCTTCATCACTACTGTGGCCTGACTAACTTAATCTCTGTCTCCAAATCATATAAAAATTTATATAATTCTTTTCTTAATCAATTTAATTAAATAACAGATACTGGAAAAGAGTGACCTGTGTTATTTTAATCAAAAAACAATTATCAGTTCTGTAGTCTGGAATGTGTATCCCAAAAGTTCCTGATTAAAGATCTGTTTAAAAATAACATTTTTTGAAGTTTTCTTTCTTTTTTTCTTGACATTGTAATATTTGATATTATGGGTTAAATGTTATAGTCTCTATATCTATGATATATAGTGAAACCATTTTGGCTAGAAATATAGCTGTTTATATAACAGTCTCTCACTATCCTAGAATGCTGTTCTTGAAACAATTGAAATAATAAAAAAACTTTCCAATTGAAATATTAGTTTGGTTTGAAATTTTTTTAATCGGAAGTTTGATTCACTTTTATCACAAACTAATCTCATTATTTTGCATAAATCATTTTCCATTGCTTTTATGTAATCTCTGACATTGAGCGGTTTGACTAGAATAACTTGGAAGTTCTTTACACTGAAAATCCTATTATAGCATCAATAAATAAAAATCAAATTTGATTTTCACAACCATGCTTTAATTCCTGAAAACAATCGCTGTCAGGTTGAAATGAGACAGATATTGAACATGCTCAGAGACCTCAGTCTGTTCTCTCATTACAGTTCTGATTCTGGCTTCCCATGGTTACAGAGCAACCACAAAATTCCTCCATGACTAAAACAGAGAACCGTACAGAGGTGACGGAGTTCATTCTGGTGGGGTTCACCAATGATCCAGAAATGCAGATCCTGCTCTTCATAACTTTTTTCCTCATCTACCTCATCAGTCTGGTTGGGAACCTGGGGATGATTCTGCTGATCATGTTGGACTCCCGTCTCCACACTCCCATGTACTTTTTCCTCAGCAACCTCTCTCTGGCTGACTTTGGTTACTCCTCAGCTGTCACGCCCAAGGTAATGGCAGGGCTTCTCACAGGGGACAACGTCATCTCCTATAATCATTGTGCCGCTCAATTCTTCTTTTTTGGAGCTTTTGCTGTTACTGAAAGCAACCTTTTGGCTGTCATGGCTTATGATCGGTATGCAGCAGTGTGCAAACCCCTTCATTACACCACCACCATGACAGCAAATGTGTGTGCATGTCTGGGCATAGGCTCCTATGTTTTGGGTTTCCTGGATGTTTCCATCCACACTGGGAACACTTTCCGGCTCTCCTTCTGTAGGTCCAATGTGATTGATCACTTTTTCTGCGATGCTCCTCCCCTTCTGGCTATCTCATGCTCTGACAGATACATCACGGAGCTAGT
>NW_022111316.1:3880812-3882745 GCF_000313985.2 Echinops telfairi | reverse complement strand
GCTCCAGTCACTCCATGGACACAGACAAAATGGCATCTGTGTTCTATGCCATCGTCATCCCCATGCTGAACCCCCTAGTCTACAGTTTGAGGAATAAAGAGGTCAAGAGTGCCTTTCTAAAAGTTTTTGGGAAGGCAAAATCTTTTAAAGGAATCATAATTTAATGATGTTGAATCCATTAACTTTTGTTTCATGCAGCTGAGATATGTCTAAAATCATGAAACATATTTACCTCTCAAACTTACACGTTTCCATATTACTGAAACAACTTTCTCAGGTCTTTGGATCTGCAAAGGAAAACTTCAAAGATATGAAATCTTAGGAATACTCTCTAAAGAAAAATCACAAGTTAGTGTAGAATGTATTTAAAAAAAGTAAACCTTATTGCATTTCATGACTTTGTTTACATAATAATGAATACTCTGACATACGTAAGTCCATAAACTTGCAGGTGCGTACTTCTGTTGTCACAGCGCAGACCCCATTGCTATGGGAAACCGATGACATCTCAAACCCATGGATTGAGGAATTCATTTTAAAATAAGTATTACGAGTCTATTTTTATTCCAGATTTTCAAACATTATCCAAGTGAGATAAGACATTCTCGGATACACACTTATGTATTACTATAACGTGTAAGAAGATTTTACAATAGACATTTATAAATAGAAAAGAAAGTGAGATTAGTTTTGATGTTCTATTTTCCTCCGTCCCTGATTCCATCTCTTCACTCAGAAGCCATAATTATGGTCTTGAAACAAACTATATCGAAGGTTCAGTGATAATTTTACTACTTGAGCCTGTTGACCTTAACAAAATATATTTTATTGGGGATTCATTTGTGCCTTTTGTTTAAAAAAAAGATAGAGTAATAAAGTTTGCATGATTCTGGAAACTGACTTTTTTCATCTGAGTGCTCATGTAGTTTCATGCATGTTAATGTCTCTAGATATAGTTTATTTTTACTGTTACTTAATGGCAAATTATGTGGGTGGATTGTGGATTACTTATCCAAAATGTTTTTTCTCCTAATATTTTCTACTACACACAATACTCTGAATCAGCTCCTCGGTTTCCATGTATATGGTTGTTTTTTCTATTTTAATGATATACTTTGGAAAACTTTCTGGGTTAGATGGTAGTTAACATATTCAACTTTTAAGATATTTCACTGTGTTACAAATTAGTCGTTAAAGCATGCAGTTCTACAAGCTTGTTTGAATTTTCTTGTTTCTATGTATCTAAGACATAACTTGATATTTATATTATCCACAATAAATTTTTCTCGTGTAGTGAGTGTCAAATGACCTTATTTTGCATTTCTCTATAATTGCAATGAAGAATATATTATATTTTATCATTAATTCTCATTTATGTCTTGAAAATAACAATTATATTATTTTCCTATTTTTCTATTTTTTTAACCACTAGGTTTTGCTTATGAATTTGAGCACTATATATAATTCTCCAAATAATTCCATCAGTGACAAGATACTACAAATATTTCCTCTTTGTATTGGCTATCGTATTTTTAGAGTGATTGATAAATTATCAGTTTGAATATAGTTGAATTGATCAATTTTTGTTATTCATTTGAACTATTTATCACCATTTAAGAAAACGTTTCCTAGAAAAAGACTTAAAAATATTTTTCTAAATTTTCTTCTAAAAGTTCAAAGCCTTTAATATGACTTGACTTGTTTTCTATTAATTAAATGGGGTAGAAATCTATTGTAATATTTTTTATGTTTAAATAATTTTTCCAACACGTTTTATGATCAGCACCTCTTTTCTTCATATATGATCGATGGTTTGTCAAAGATAAATGTGATTAAATGCTGAATTAGGCTGCATCCTCTAGAGAGTATACAAATGTTGTTAGTTGCCATTGACTCAGTTCCGATCCACAGTGACCTTACGCACCGCAGAATG
>NW_022111316.1:3863474-3873916 GCF_000313985.2 Echinops telfairi | reverse complement strand
ATATCAGTGATATTGTTCTATAATTGGAGCAGTGATATTGTTCAATATCAGTGATATTGTTATATATTGTTCTGTTGTGTCACTTTTGTTTGGAAGGGGTATGAGTATGGATCTGTTTCAATCAGTACAGTGGTTCTCATATCCCTAAAGTTCATTCCTTCTCATGAGAGTGCATTCCTTGTACATGTAAGCTTTAGCTATCCAAATGAAATCCACCTTGAAAGCAAGTATTCCTCTTTAATTTGCCAGATGTTTTGCTCACATCTGAATTGTGATAGTAGAGACACCTGATTTTTGTGGCCTTCAAGAAAGAATCCACATTTAGAAATTGTTCTGATTCTGACCATTTTACTGTGGGTTCTTGACATGTGCAGATTCACAGATTCTTTTCCTCCAGCTCCTTTCTCCCCTTCACTGTTCATGACTGGACACCTCAACAACATGCTGCGCTCTGGCCATCACCCTGTTGCTCATTTGTTCTACCTTCACAATACCTTTCTGTTTGAAGTCAGTGGTGTCGGATGTGTGTTTTCTTCCTGATAAGTGCTAACTTGTTCTAAGATTTACATTTATAAACGGAAAGTAAATGTTCACCATATAATTGATACCTGCGTGGCTTCTAATAAGATAAAAATTCAGACGTGGAGTTTATTAGCAACGATGGTCTTTTATGTGCTCAAAAACATATGACTAAAGTCATTCATGGTCACTGATCATAGACATTGGCATTAATAAGACATAAATAAACCATGAAGTAACCAGAGGTAATATAGCATAATGGTGTTATTTAGAATAAGCTGATGAGCTTTTTGCTTTCAATTACTGAGCCACAAGTAACTGTATCACTTTTGCTTGATTTACACTTCCAATTAAAAGTCAGAGTCAGTAAATGGCTATGATAGTTATGTCAATGTAACAGGACTGCAGATTCCTACTGGTAGATACTATGTATCATTTATGCTAATCCTGGATTTACTTTGTTTATCCTATAGTTGATTCGTGTGATTTATAGGCAGGATTCAATAGGCTCAAGGTTCCTGTAGATGAATTAAAATCTGTGAATTTTAATGAACATTCACACAATGTCAATGGTTGATATCCAGTGACCCTTTTACTACCTTTTTTCCCCATCATTTCCTGACTGGCACTTTATATACTACATGCATAGGATCAAAAGTGGTTTTTTCATACTACTGAATGAGGGTGACTAAAACTGAAATTCACTTCTGTGTGTGGTTTATGCATTGTTGCACCATATCATAAAGTTTTACATATTTTCATTGTTGTGCACATTATATGTAGGTGCACAATATTTTATGTCTGGATGATATTGGCAAACAAAATGGGTGAAATTCAATGTGTGACTTTGGAAAAAATATTACAGCAAAATTAAGAACCAATAATAATAAATAAATCTGGATCATTTTTTTGCATTTTGAATCCCTGGAAAATTTTCAACTACAGAAACAAGATTAGGCATGAGTTTATAGTTCAGTCCTACTATGGTTATTTTAATTTATTTAATTAAAAACTAGAAACATTCCACTTACCTCATTTAACAAATTCCCTTATTGTTCTTACATATCCTTCTATTCAAGGACTATGTATTTCCTGTGAATATATATAATACTTCCACATCAAAAACAATGTAGACACCATATGGATATGTCAAAAGTGATTTACTAGTGTTTGAAAGCAAAATATTGAAATTTTATTACAATCCCATTCTCATTCAGGTTTTACCCCTGTGGATGAAATGTTTGATTTCTTCCCTAGACAGCAGATTTGTTGCATTACATGGTAGGCTTGGAAATGTGGGCCTGTTGTCAGAGATAACTTGGGAAGAATGAAACTTTGCAGTTTTGTACGCTACAATGCTACAAAGGTAAGGCTAGAGACAACTTTGAGCCGTAGATGGATGAAGATCATTGTCCCATAGAAGATGAAGACAGCAGGGAGATGCGAGGCACGAGTGGATAAAGCTTTCCAGTATCCCCCAGCTGTTTGCATCATTAAAATGGTGATAAATATGAACAGGTAGGATATCAAGATGACCAGAGAGCAGAAAAGATGTGGAAACAAAACCAAGAACCATCTCACTAACATATCTATCGGCTCAAGAAAGAATCATGACTGCTGAAACATCACAGAAAAAGTGATGGACCACATTGGACATACAGAAGGAGAGACGGGATGCATCTATCTGCAGTGTGAAGGGTGGCATTTAGGAAACCGTAGATATGGGAGCATTGGCCAGACAAGCACACACACTTGTTATCATGGTGGTGGTGTAATGTAGGGGTTTACACACTGCCGCATAATGATCATAGGTCATAGCAGCTAAGAGGTAACTTTTTAGAGCAAAGGCTCCAAACAAAAACATTTGAGCTGCACAGGGATTGTAGGAGATGATCTTGTATCCCATGAGAAACCCAGCCTTGCCTTTAGGAGTGCCAGCTGAGGAGTAACCCAAGTCCACCAGAGAGAGATTGCAGAGAAAAAAGTACATGGGTGTATGGAGACGAGCATCCAGCAGAATCAACAGGATCATCCCCAGGTTCCCAAGCAAACTGACAAGATAAATGAGAGTGAATAAGATAAAGAGAGGGATTCGCAGTTCAGGGTCATCTGTCAGTCCTAGCAGGATGAACTGAGTCACTTCTGTCCTGTTTTTCATTGATTGTATCTGGGAACCAGGAGGTGCGCTGTAGCAATGAGCAATGAAAGCAGAGTGTTAATCAGAAAAGGAATGTGGTGAAATCAAATTACTTAATATTGAAAGACTATGGACTTTTATTTTATTTTAAGTAAATTTTTATTTCAAGGTTCTACATAAAAGAAACATGGACTTAGCCATAACCATTAAGTGTGTTCATTATCTAGAGAATTATAAATTGTTGAATTTGAAGAATTTCATCTTGACTTTAAAATTTTATAACTTTTTAGACTGAGCTACAGAAAATTAGTCATGTGGACTTGAAGCCATGTCTGGAATGACATTAACTGTCCATACAGTTCATACTATCCCAGTGAACATAGATTCTGATATCACTCCCATTATGTGCATATACATGTTTTCCTTCCATCAACCACCTTGGTTACTTATTTCATACCTCTGCTTAATTTATGAGGCACGAGGTTGAGTAACTTATTCAAGTTTACAGAAGTATTAGCTGGTAAATCCAAGCTTAGAATTAAAGTAGGGGACTCTCGAATCTAATAATCTTAATTACATTTAATTCAAATTAATATTTTTCATGTTAAATGTTTGTGAAGACAGAGTGTAATAATTGGGAAATATGAGAGCGCTACAAAGAGTTGGGAGAAAAACACCCCATGAAGGCTCGTGTGTCATTTTTCTTTGTAAGGTTCCCACCATTTTTTGAATACCTCTACTCCTGCTCAAAATCCACATCACAATTTATACTGAAAACACCTAATTTTTTTCCCTTTGAGCGCATTATTTCTCTCATTATTGTCCCATGGCTAAAGCACAGAGATCAAAGGTCAAAAGAACACAGATTATGTGTACATTTTGTCGGCATGTCAGTTGTAGTGGCAAACCCTATGTTTAAGAATGTTTTATTCTTTTGTGGGGCCAATATTTTACACCTTTATTTGAATTTGAAATCTTTACATGTGCTCTGCTAATCACTAATTCCTATCATCATCCTCCCAATCTTTTACCATTTCCCCCTAGAAGTCTGGCTTTAGAAAGATTATGTCTATACAGGTTATAGATACATACCCACTTTAAACATACATGTTACTCATCAGTCAATATGTATAAATTACACTACATATTTGTATAAACAATATCTTTTCAGTTAATTCCACAACAACAGTAAACATTCTCTGCAGGACTATTGTTTCTATAGGACTATTGAGAATCTGATAAACTATGCTTTAATTTTTAATTATCTACTGATCATGAGGATTAATGAATCAAGATTTAAACTCAGTTCTGAGAAAATAGAAGCCTGTGCTATCAGCCATACGCGGCCAATAAATGTAGCTATGTTAGTAATAATAAGGGTGAGATCAGACACACACAAAGAAAAAAGGCACTGCCATCCAGTTGACTCTGACTCACACCGACCCTACAGGACAGTGTAGAATTCCCCCTTTGGGTTTCTAAGACTGTAAATCTTTAAAGAAGTAAAACTATTCATCTTTCTTCATTGGAGTGATTGGTGGTTTCAAACTCCTGGTCTACCAATTTGCAGCCCAACTCAGAATCCACTATGCCAACAGGTTATAAGAGAGTATAACTATCAGTAACTCACGTAGGAACCCTCTAGTGCTTAAAAAGTTGTTATTTCTCTGCTCTCCCATGTTCATTGCTGCACAGTGCACAACTGCAAGAAGCAGGAGTCCGTCAAAGTACTATGAGTAGAAGACTGGATAAAGAAACTCTGGACCATGCACACAATGGAATACTATGCATCCTAAAAAAAATCACTGATGAGACCATGAAGCAACTCAAGGAATGGATGAACCTGGAAACCATTGTGCTGAGGAGAGTTGGTTGATCAGGAAAGGCTAAATACTGTATGAGATCAATAATTAAAATATTGAGGCAGGTATCTTAACTTGGGTCTTGTAATATAATTTGGTTTCCCAAGCATTGAGGTACTATGCCAGCCTAATGCTCAAGATTCATGTATTGCTCCCCTATGTGTACATCTTAAAAATCACTTCATCAGAAGAGGCCTCACCTCAGCTGAGGTGAGTTTCTCATGGTGAGGGCTGAGAGAATAGACCAATCAGTTCTTGCCATATAGCATTATTGCACAGTCACCTCAAAACAATAAACAAGGTGCTCGATAAAGCTTAATGGAAATTCAAATCCAGATGTGGACAGGGATATCTGTCTCAGAGAAAGTGATTTTACTTCTGTTGGCAAGTAAACCAGAAGAGAGGGGACAATACTTAACATTACTTATAACGACCCCTCCCTCTGGGAGAGCACACCCAGTATAATAATGTTCCTAATCAGGCACTTGTGACTGAGCTTCTATACAGACCTTGGTGACCCAGGCTCATGCTATAGACCACCAGGACTTTAGGCTTTGACTGTTCAATGTGCACAGCATCCTCCATAGGCCACCCTTAGAAGGATCTGCTTTGGAAACTCCACTAAGTACACCAGACCTTCCCTTACACACCCGCGGCAGATTAAAGGACCTGAAATACTCAGTTGGACTTAAGGCTGAAATGCTTTACACTGAGCAGAAGCCAATGACCACTATCCCAAGGTTATAGATTTGGATGTCACTGATATTTGGCTCAAAATTTATGCTTTGGGGGTGTCCAAAAGCTGACAATTAAAAACCACCACGTTTGCTATTTTAATACTCTCCTTGCATTTTAATACCAGGTCTTAGTACAGAAGGCATAGCTCCGCCTTAGTGAATGAGCACTACTGAAGGTTTTACTCTACATCCAACCCTCATTGTTTGGATAAGTAATTCTCAAGATTTGCATATTATTCCCTATTTGTACATCTTAGAAACCACTTCATCAGAGGAAGCCTCACATCTGCTGGGGTTAGTTTCTCATGTTTAGAACGGAGAGAAAAGACCAATCGGTTCATTTTAAATCTTTAAGTTTTTAATCCTTGCAAGTCAATATTTCATGTATTTTACTATGAAAAACTGTCCTATACATGTATACTCTATTTTTCTGCACAAGATTCTAAATGTTATTGGCTAAATTAATGGTACTGTTAATAATCCACTTAGTACTCTGCAAATGAATTTTGGGCTTTCTTTGGTCACAAGAACGAATTACTATGTGTTCCAATAGGAGCTGTTTATCTATTTATTTATTTAGATTTTGAATCAATAGTTAATCAACTTAATATGTTTTTTTCTTTTTTGAATCATTTTATTGGGGGCTCGTACAACTCTTACCACAATCCATCCATCCATCCATTGTGTCAAGCACATTTGTACATATGTTGCCATCATCATTCTCAAAACATTTTCTTTCTACTTGAACGCTTGGTATTAGCTCCTTCATCTACCCTCCCTCTCGAACCCTTGATAATTTAGAAATTATTATTATTTTATCATGTCTTACACTGTCCAATGTCTCCCTTCACCCACTTTTCTGTTGTCCGTCCCCCTGGGAGGGTGTTATATGTAGATCTTTCTACCCCACTTTCCCCTTACCCTCCTGTTATTGCTAGTTTCATTATTGGTCCTGAGGGTTTATCTGTCCTGGATTCCCTGTGTTTCAGTTCTTATCTGTACCAGAGTACATCCTCTGGTATAGTGGGATTTGTAAGGTTGAACTGGAATCATGATAGTGAGGTGGAGTGGGGTGCGGGAAGCATTAAAGAACTAGAGGAAAGTTGTATGCTTCATCTTTGCTATACTGGACCCTGACTGGCTCATCTCCTCCCTGTGACCCTTCTGTAAGGGGATGTCCAGTTGCCTACAGAGGGGCTTTGGGTCTCCACTCCACACTCCCCCTCATTCACAATGATATGATTTTTTGTTCTTTGAATGCTGGTACCTTATCCCATCAATCCTCTTTGACCAGTGGGGATATTTATAATATTCCCCAATAAAATAAAATGATAATGCTGTCTGTAAAGTGGACTAAGGACATATGTAAACCATTGACACATGAATTACTTTTTAGCTCAGATTTAATCATAAATCCTAATCTAAGAACAATTAGTTTTTATGATCTGAACCTACTACATAGTTGCCTTCATGATGAGATTACGGAAAATAGGAGTTATATAATAAAGCGTGGTAAGTTATATTGTAAAGATGGTGCCTAGCTATCAGAAAAAATAATACTCCAGCCTAAAAGGCTTGTCTTTAACAACAGCTAAGTGTGGTTTCAGCTGAGTCCACAGAGAAAAAGCATACCAGCCCAAGTGATCTGATCCAAGGATTGTAAGCAATAACATCTAAGACCAGAAGAGGGAATTATATTAGTGCTTTAATTCTGAGCATCTTGTTTGCAGAATGCTATAGATGACAGTGAAAGCCCAAAAACCCATTTGAAGTGTCCCCGTGTTGATTAAACCTTTGTAGAATCCGTTCTCATCATTGACCAGGGATACAAATAGCCTTGCTATCAGATAAAAATCCTTGAAAAGTGGATTAATGCAAATTCAACATTTAATTTGTTCTCCCTTTTAACTCATTTACAATTTTTCCTAGTTTTCATTATTCTCTGAGTTCTTTTGGATTGGGGTTCTCCTGTGTCTTAGTTTGTTTTTGTTATTGAGTTTTTGTTTGTTTGCCTTTATATTAAATCCTTGAGGGGGCGGGATGTAGAATCCAGGGGAGGTAACCTTATAGAAACACTAACTAGATTAATAGCTTCTGGGGTTATGGAAGGAGTGGTTGGGGATGGGAATGAGGAGTTAATAATAATGAGTACAAGAACGAAGAGAATGTTCTAAAATGGATTGTGTTAATGATTGTAAATGTCTTTTTCAGATATTTAAACCATTTAATTGTATGGTATGTGAATTACATGTTAATAAAACTGTTAAAGTGAAAAAGGTTTGTGCTTTATGTAGGTGTTTTTAAAAACTTTTTAAAGTAAATAATATTTTAATGTGATATATATTTTTTAATTGAAACTTTATTTGACCTTTATTTTGAAGAAATAAACCTATAATAAAATTAAGCTTATTTTATCATTCATTTAGCAAAATTTAGGTTATAACTATTTTCTTTTTTAAAAAATTATTTTATTGAGGGCTCATACAATTCTTATCACAGTCCATACATACATCCATTGAGTCAAGCACATATGTACATTTGTGGCCCTCATCAATCTCAAAACATTTGCCCTCTACTTTAGCCCTTAATAGCCATTTGCTCATTTCCCCATCCCTCCTCCCACCCCCCTCCCTCATGAACCCTTCATAATTCATAAATTATTATAGTTTTGTCATAAGTTACACTGTCCAATGTCTCTCTCTGCCCTCTTCTCTGCTGTTCATCCCCCAGGGAGGAGGCTATACTTAGATTCTTGTAATTTGTTCCCCCCTTCTACCCCACATTCCCTTCACCCTCCAGGCATCGGCCCTCTCACCACTGGTCCTGAAGGAGTCATCTATCCTGGATTCCCTGTGTTTCAAGTTGCTATCTGTACCAATGTACATCCTCTGGTCTAGCCAGATTTGTAAGGCAGAATTGGGATCATGATATTGGGGGTGAGGAAGCATTTAAGAACTAGAGGAAAGTTATATGTTTCATCGTTGCTACCCTGCACCCTGATTAGCTCGTCTCCTCCCCAAAATCCAACTCAATGATAAAATGTCCTTGTTGAAAAATATAACAGAATTTTAAGCTAGGCTCTTGTGCTGGAGAGAGGTTTCTTTTTTGTGTGTATGTATGTGTCTTCTTATACAATGAACTTTTATATTTATTTATATTCTATTTTATATTTTTTAATTTATTATTAATTTAGAGTTAATACATATATCATATCAGCCTATAGTTCAATCACATCAAGGAGAAGTATACAATTGCTACTACAATCAGAGACCTATAGCGAATAAGATGAAATTGAAATCTACTTAATTACACTGAGTTTTTGCTGTTTATCTCTTTTGGAACACCACATATTTCAAAATCATCAAAACGGTCTACTGATAGAAGTTTTGACATTTATAATAAACCAGTCTTTCCGTTCCCAAAATTCAATTTAGGGATCAAGTAAATTACATGTACCTTCACTACCACCTCTGCAGGAATTATACTACTCAGTAAAATTGGATATAAAATACAGAGTTACCTTCATTCGTGTTCAAAAGAGAAAGGCAAATCTGAGCTGTGAGTTTGAAGGAAGAAATTTAGCCATGGAGCAATGCAGAAATACTATTATGGGATGTTTCTCTCAGGTCCTGGTCCAAAGGCTCAAGAGTCTCTAAATCTGGGTCTGGTGAACAAAAAAGAAAAAAAAAAAGTGCACTTAGGAAGCTGCGTTTTAAATCCTGCTTAACCATGAATTGTTTTTCTGCCCTTCCAGTGGTTAAGTGCCCCCTACTTATTTGCAAGATAAGTACAAATAATTGTTTACCAATTAATTGACATCATTCTTGTTATGAAAAGAAAATGGATAAAGATCTACAAAAGAAGTCATGAAGGCATTGATCTTTTCAATTCATTCAATATGGCATTTTTTAGGGGTGTTTCCCTCGATGTGGTTGAACTCACTGGAAATGGTCAGGTGTTTTTCCGGATATTGTTGAATCACAGCAAATGCAAAGCCTGGCATATACTCCAACAACTGATAGCATCAATTTGGGTTAATAACAACAAAGGGATCTACATATCACCTGGTCCCTCCAATTGATGTCACATGGAGTGAGGTTACAGCTTCACAAACTAATGCAAGGAAATCACAGGGGAATTATAAAGACCTAGAAATCTCAGAGGACACCCTATGAGGGCATCTATAACTCCGTTACTCATTTTTCTAGGGAAAAAGCAATTATACTGCCTCTGGTGACCTACCTACATTTAATCTGCACACAATTTTTTTGCAATTAGCTGTTTCTTTTTCTTATCTTTATTATTTTCTAATTAAAGCACAATTATATATAGTGTTATATAATTTGTGGTGTGTAATTATCAAATTTTCAGCATCTATGATCATATAACTGATTTGAAAATCACAATGTAAACAGTTTCATCACCTAAAAAAATCCCAGGCTTCATTTTGGCCATTCTTTTGCCCCAATTCCTTCCCCAGGCAACCACTAAACTGTATTGTCTCCAACTATTAAACATATTCAAACTGTTTGTTGAGCCAATAGTCTGAGACATTCCACTATATGAAGAATATGGACATCAGGACTGAGAAAGTGTGGCCCTGACTCAAGTTAGGGTATTTTTAATCTACGTATGCATATGTATGTAGAGGCTGGGCAATGAATAAGGTACATCAAAGAATTGATGCCTGTAAATTACAGTGTTGGCACAGAAAATTGACTACCAGAAGTAAAAAGAAAATGATCTTTAAAATGTTCCAGCCAGAATGCTCCTTAGAAGTCGAGATGGTAAGGCTTGTGGGGTAGTTACATAATTTCATGTCAACTTGTTAAAAAGGCTATAGGGGTGGAGTCTAGCCTGTCATTCAGGTCACAGCCTGGTTGATGCCTCCTTGTGGGCGTGACCTTCTCATGAGGATTCTAAGATTTCCTCTCTTCCTCCCTGGAGGTGGGACACACACTCTTTCTGCTGTATATTCCTGTTGACAAGCCACATCAGGCTACGCTGATGGCAGCGAAAGCTCTGGAACTGGAGGAGCCAAGTGGACACCAACCAGCGCTGAGATGCTTCTACCACCACTGGTGAACACAAGACTGTCCACCCACTGGCCTGTGATTTTCCTGCATTTGCATCATTGTGTGTGTAGCGTGAGTCTGAAGAGGAATTTATAGACTGGTATTGGACATA
>NW_022111316.1:3859700-3862020 GCF_000313985.2 Echinops telfairi | reverse complement strand
GATCTTTATGACTTCAAATTTTCCTAGATACATTAGTTGTACATCCCATGTTCCAATTATTACTGGATGCTTGCATTTTTTTCTCATTTTAAGTCATGTCAATCAGCAAATGAAGGTCCAAAAGTTTACCCCATTCATGGCATAGAAGAGTATAACATGGAAGCGATTACATTACATCAGGTCTCATCATGAGGAATCACTACACTATAACTGACAACTCAGTGAGATTCATGGTCCGAGCAAATTGACATATATCATTAACCATCACAACTAGGCAAGTGCAAATTAAAAGACATTCTTTTAAAATCCTAGCCATTTTTCATCAAAACTGTCAAAGTAATAAAAAAAAATCAGACTGAAGAAATCTCCAAGATTAGAGGAGAGTAAGAAAACATGATAGCAGCATGCATTGTTGTATATTATACTGGATCCTGGGAGATAGAAAGGATATTAGTAGAAAAATTCTTCTAAATTAAAATTTTAAAAATTGTGGACTTTAGCTCCTAGGTAATTAAACACATGGCAATGATGGTGACGATGGACTAGAAGCAAGCAGAATTTCATGATGAGGTAAATGAGTGTGAATAAAATACAGAGGAATTTGGAGTTCAGGATCATGTTAGTTCTAACATGATGAACTGAACAACTTCTGTGCTGATCTTCATTGATGATCTTGGTGAATCAAGAGAGGCTCTGTAACAAGTGGAAATAAAAGAATGGGATGTTAAACAGAAAAGTGAAATTGAAATATAAATGCTGCACACTTAATTTCACCATAAGAGAAATTCCTATTTCAAGGTTTGCCATATAACCATGAACTTGGGCGTGGCATTTAGTGAATAACTTATCTGCAGATAAAAACTCATGAACCTGAAGGATCTCATGGATCATGGATTTGACATTTTAGTTTTTCTAAGTTCTCATTCTAGGCAGTAGAAAATGCAATAGATCAAGATGACACATCAGGATTGACAGAGAGAACAATGGCCATCGAGTTGATGTTGACTCATACAGATCCTATAGGACAGGACAGACCTACTCCTATCAGTTTCCAAATTGGTAGTTGTTTACCGGAGTAGAAAGCTCCATCTTTCTCCAATGGAGTGGTTGGTGGTTTCTAACTGCCGACCATGCAGTTAGCAGCCCAACTCATAACCACGACTCCACCCAGCGCCTTCCATTCAAGGGAAGCACTCCTACATCATTCATGTGCCAGACACTCTCAGGATGCTTTATATGCATATTAATGTATTCCTTTCAACAACCCTATGAGGTTGGTTAATTTGTGCCTCCATTTAACCAACACAAGAACATTAACTGGTAAATTCATACTTAGGATCAGACACATGCAATCTCAATGGTTTTGAAGAATATTAAATCAAATTGAATTTAAAACAATATAAATTTACTCATTGTAAACTCTGTGTGTGGCATAACACAGTGAAGTAACTGTGAGATCCAGGTATATCATAGAAAAGACCACATAATTACATTAGTCGCTAAAACCGCTGCACAATACTTCTTTAAAGTATTGAAATGCAAGGATGTTATTTTGAGGACTAAGATGTGCCTGACCCAAGCCAGGGTATTTTCAATTGCCTCATATGCCTGTGAAAGTCGGACATCGAATAAGGAAGACCGAAGAAGAATTGGTGCATTTGAATTGTGGCGTTGGAGAAGAATATTGAAAGTGTCATGGACAAACCGGTCTGTCTTGGAAATGAGCCAGAATGCTCCTTAGAGGCAAAGATAGCAAGACCTCGTCCACAGTAACTAACTTTGGACATGTTGTCAGGAGAGACCAGAGCCTTGAGAAGGACATCAGACTTGCTAAAGTGGAAGGGCAGCAAAGAAGACCTCACCAAGACAGACTGACACCGTGCCTGCAGCAATGGGCTCAAGCACAGAAATAATTGAGAGAACAGTGCAGGACTGGACAGGGTTTTGTTCGATTGTACATCGGGTTGCTGTGGGTCAGAACCAACTGGGTGGCACCTGAGAAGGACAAGAACAATTAAAGTAGTATGGACGTACAGCAACAGCAAAGACAATTCTGAAAGGAAGACATAGCACTGGGAATAGGTCTCCATACTGTGAAAAACCACGACTGCTCTGTCAGTTTGCCGTAATATCGTGACTTGTGTGTGGCTGGGATGTTGGAAGCTATGTCACTGGTATTTCAAATGCCAGAGTCACCCAAACTTAGTAGGCTTCAGGGGACCTTCTGGACAAAGAACAGACTACAAATAAAGAATTAGCCTCTCACTTTAGAGGAAGGACCTGCTGGAAACCTTACATCTACAGTGAACCCTCGCCACTT
>NW_022111316.1:3857400-3859162 GCF_000313985.2 Echinops telfairi | reverse complement strand
TCCCCTCTTACCCCCCTGTGGGTGTCTGAGACTCTTGTGGGAGTAGGAAGCCATGTCTTTCTCCTGAGGAGCAGCTGGTGGTTTTAAACTGTGGACCTTGGGGATCACACCCCATTGCTTCTATGTAGTATTGCTTTAGATAGATTTGTGCATTATTAGACATAATTAGTTCATGTGATGCAAATACATCCATAATCTCCTCAATAATCAAATTGGAGGACCTAGTGATGATGTAATCACATTTCCTTGTCACATGGGAGAAATTTTTTATAGCCCCCATGGGAGATTTGTCAGCTGGGAGTTCCATGACAGCCTAACTACTTCCTGGTTCCTCACATTTACCCTTTTAAATTTCCACATGAATCCTACTGGCCTCATACAAGAGTGAAAAATGCAAGAATCAAGGCTACTTTGACCATTAATTCATTTCTCTTATTGCTAAGAGCTGTTTATTTATAACAGTGAGCTTTCTTCAATCTTAGATATGACTTAAATCCTATAGAAATGAGTCCAGAAAAGTCCCAAATAATAATGATGTTGATTGCGTTATAATGATCCCCTCTTATTTTTCATGATAGAACCTGTCTTTTAGAGAGGATCTTGGGGAAGCTACTTTTAGATTATTTCCTTATCCTGATATGAGGTTGAAGAAGTTGACTTATCTGACAACAGGAAGCAACAGCTCCAAGACTACAAGTTGTGCTAGCTGATTCCAGACAAACGAGTTTTGTTTCCTTTCTGCCACTAAAGACCACCTAATCTTTTGAATATTCAAAAAAGAAGAACTTCCAGAGCAGTTTATGGACAGAATTTCTTATTTGAGAAATACTCATATGTGAGGATGCTGGATTTGTAGTTTACATTGCTCAGGCCACAAGGTAAGCCTTTAGGTGAACTATGCAGTGTATGTAAATTAGTATGGATAAAGGAAACTGGGAAATGTATCAAGGCATTCACCTACCTGGATTCTAATTAACACCGTAGATTTGAATATTTCAATATATAATGTTTTTGTTCCATATAGACAAAAGGTGCATATCCTAAGCATTGTGGATGGCCTATTAAACGTGCATTTTATAATGTGACACCAGGAAAGATACCAGAAAGCATTGAGTCCTTCCTTTTCTAGTATGAGTGTGTATGCCTTTTAAAGGTTAATAAAATTAGTTTGATCTTGGTATTTTATTTTAAGAAATTCTATAGTATTTATTCTCCACATTAATTCCAGGATTGTTGAGAGAATCAAGTGGGAACTCAATATGGAAAGACATTGCAACTTGAATGTCCATATTGATATCTATAAAAGAAGTAGTATAAAGGAAAACAGGTGGAATCAGCTGAAACATGAATTACAAAGGACACCGAGTAGTGATGTGGAAAAATCACATAAGGGCTTCTGAGCCTGTAGCTCTTTAAGAGAGTAGAAAGCCTGCTCTCTTTTCTAGGAATGGCTGGTGGTTTTGAACTGCCGACCTTCCAGTTAGCAGCCCAACATGTGACTAATACACTTTCAGGACTCCTGAGTATATAGGATATGTCCCACACCCAAACCTACTGCCAACAAGTGGACTCTGACTCACAGTGACCAACCTTATCAACCATATATTTCTACAAAACGAACCTTATCGTTCTCCTTCAGATTGACTGGTGGGTTTCAATTACCAACCTCCTTTCCACCAGGGCTTCTTTTTCTATTGTTGTTGCTTTTAGTACAGGAGGGGAGAGTAAAACACATGAGAGGTAACAAACCTAATAAGAAGCT
>NW_022111316.1:3855467-3856931 GCF_000313985.2 Echinops telfairi | reverse complement strand
GAGATTCAAATGTTCTGATACCCAAATTGGGTCTGCCAGGGTTCAAACTCATTTATTAAATTAAAATGTTCCAATCTTGTTCTAAGATGACACAACTTCTCCACCTGTGCATAGAAAGTAAGAAAAGAAAAGCTGGCACATTACTATTAAAGTATCTTGGAGACAACCTCACCTCTGAAACATTTAGCGTGAATTATCCATTGATTTCTATATATTGAATTGTGTTCTGAAATATGTATTGAATAATTTGAAGAAGAAAAATCTGGATCTTCAATATATTTTAAAAATTTCTGCCAAGTCTTATATTTTCCACACTCTGTTTCCCTCAGTCATTTTCTGCTGTTTTCAAGCTGTGTTTTGCCTTTGTGGTGTCCAACTCATAGTCTCTCTGTATATATTGGACAGCTTTCCCTAACAACAACAACAACAACAACAACAACAAAAGCCTCTGCCATCTAATAGATTTTAACTCACAGTGACTTTGTAGGACAGACAAGAGCTGCCTCTTTCCATTTCCAAACCTTTCAATCTTTCAAAGGCTGCAGAGTGACAGATGGGCTTGAATCACTAACAGTATGATTGACAGCTTAATGTATAACCAACTAGCCACCATGCGTCCAAATACAGGTTTCCTTCTCAAAACTCAGTGCCATGAAGCCAATGATGACTCATAGTGATCTGCTGTGAGTTTGTGAGAATGTAACTGTTTGCAAGAGTAGAAAGCCCAGTCTTTCTCCAATAGAAGTACTTGTGGTTTTGAACTGCTGACCATGCTGATCATAAGTCAATGTGTAACCATTACATCACCAGGGCTCCTAACAGCTTCCCTTGCAAATCCCTTAGTAACCAATTCTTTATCAAATATTTCTTGCCTCTTTTATCTTACCTCAAGATTTGTGCATCTGAATTATTCTCATATTTTAAAATATGGTGATTAATTAATAAATTGGCTGAAATTAATAGCTGAAATATAGTAGAACACCTTATCTAAGAAACAGGAGCTAAAACTGTCTATCCTATGCGACTTTGGGAATCAGTGCCCCAAAGAGAGCCCGAGACAGGCCTACAAAGCAAGACACCAAGAAAAAAAATGTTGTTGTTGGGCTGTGCAATGGAATGAAAGGAACATGCATAGCTAATGATGTTATGTTCCAATCAAGTTCATCAAGTCTGCAAATCATGAAGTTGGATTTTGCATATAAAAGACCTACGCTTTTAACTATGACTTTGCAGATGTATTTAATCCTTCTTTATGGAAATCTGCTGCTATCATTTGGTGGCCCTGCTGATATTATTTGATAAGCACTGGAATGCTCTCCCACCAGGTTGGCATCAAAACTACAAGCTGCTCTCCGGAGACTTCACATTGCCATTGAGTCTGCTCCACCTCAAAGTGACCCTACAGGACAGCATCCCAACTGCTCTGTGGGTTTCTGCGACTGTAACTCTTATTTATTTTTTTAA
>NW_022111316.1:3852641-3853810 GCF_000313985.2 Echinops telfairi | reverse complement strand
ATGATGCCAACATATGTACAAATGTGCTTGATACGCTTGATGTATGGATTGTTCTAAAAGCAGTAAGAGGCTCCAATAAAAAGATTAAAAAGGAAAATAATAAAAACAATAATCATTTATTTGAATGCCTTACATTCTCATATAAAATTGTTCTTGACAAAATGCAAATGACAGAAAATTGTGAGTTGAAGTAAAAGAAATTGAATTTCACACCAGACCAATTGAGCTAATCTATTTAATGAATTAAAATATTTTGGGTCAATGTTAGAAAATCTGAATGGGGATCCTGTCTCATTCTGGTTAGTAGCTAATCATGCAATCTTGAATAACACATTTTCTTTCTCTACATTTTATGTTCAGAAATTCCATAATTGGAGCACAATATCACTCTAGAAATTATTAAAAGTCGAAAATTTTTAAGGGAATGTGTTATATCTAAAGAATCCTTGAAGCAATGAAGGAAATGCTAAACTTAGAGGCAGACATCTCATTGATAACAGCAGTTTTCTATCCTCTGTCACTCTGATCCTGTTTCTCATTTCTACAGGACAGCCAGAAGATTCCCCAATGTTTCCAATGGAGAACAATTCAGAGGTGACTGAGTTCATTCTTGTGGGATTAACCAATAACCCCACAGTACAGATTCTGCTCTTCCTAATTTTTTTCCTCATCTACCTAATAAGTCTGGTTGGCAACCTAGGGATGGTCCTGTTGATCCTGCTGGACTCTCGTCTCCACACTCCCATGTACTTTTTCCTCAGCAACCTCTCTCTGGCTGACTTTGGTTACTCCTCAGCTGTCACACCCAAGGTCATGGCAGGGCTTCTCACAGGAGACAACATCATCTCCTATAATCATTGTGCCGCTCAATTCTTCTTTTTTGCAGCTTTTGCCATTGCAGAAAGTAACCTCTTGGTCGTAATGGCTTATGATCGCTATGCAGCTGTGTGTAAACCGCTCCATTACACCACCACGATGACAACAAATGTGTGTGCTGCTCTGAGCACAGGCTCCTATATCATTGCTTTCTTGGATGCTTCCATCCACACTGGGAACACTTTCAGGCTCTCTTTTTGTAGGTCCAATGTGATTGACCACTTTTTCTGTGATGCCCCTTCACTTTTGCCTCTCTCATGCTCTGACAGATACATCACTGAGCTAGTTATTTT
>NW_022111316.1:3848650-3851575 GCF_000313985.2 Echinops telfairi | reverse complement strand
TTCCCTGAATATTGATTGTGGGTCCAAGGAGGATGAACTCCTTGACAACGCCAATCGCTTCCCCTTTTATGATGATGTAACCCATTGGAAGAATAAATAGTAATAGCTAAGGAAAAAATACCTTTGATTGTGGATTTTTTAAATTTAAAATCTTCCTCGATTGCATGTTATTACTTGTGCACTTGCAAATACATATTGATATTGTTATATTCCTACAAATATATTTTTCAAGGGAAACTAGTGATATCCTCATATCAATGGATGGAGAAATTTATTAAAAATAAATGTCCTGGCTCCTTTTATTCTAAAATTTTAATTATGATTAGATTATGATAATGCATTCTTAAGTATACATGTACTTAATAGAAATACTTAAGAAGTCATTAAAATCAACATCCAGAAAAGAAAGACAATATTATCTTGATGTTCTATTTTCCTTCTTACCTGATCCTATTTCTTTTGTCCAAAACAGTCACCACTATATTGAATATTCAACAACATCCAAGGCTTTATGTACAAGTTTACATCTTGCAACTATACATCATGAAAAAAATTAGGTTTGGGGCAACTTTGTGACTCTTCTAAAAAGGAATGATAAGATACGTAGTGGTCACAGCAAAAGTATTATTTGGAAGGAAATTTATAGTAATTCAGGCACACATCATAAAAAGAATAAAGAGGTAAATATCTTCATCTTAACCCAATATCATAATCAATTAGAGCAAGAGAAACATAACAAAATCTCAACCAGCAGAAGAAAAGGAATAGTTAAGATAAGGAACAGGATAAATTGTTTGGAAAATAAGAAAATAGTTGAAAGAACTGAAAACATGAGAAGTTGGTTCTTTGAAAAGGTTAACAAAATCGACAAACCAATGGCAAATTGACCAAAGGAAAAGAAGGAGAAGATGCAAGCATCATGGCTTTGAAATGAATGGGCAGGATCAATACAGAACATATTGAAAAAAAGAAATAAGAATACAATATTATAAAAGGCTTTTCTCCAACAAATATGAAAAACAAAAAGAATTGAAATATTTTCTAGAAATACATAACTTAGCTACATTAACAAAGACGGATGTAGATAATATCAACAGATAATTTAAAAAAAAGAAAGAAAGAAATAGATTAGGTCATTAATAATTTCTAACAACAAAAAATGTCCAGGACAGACAACATCACAAAGGATTCTACAAAACAGTAATGAATATTGAATGCCAATATTACTGAAACTATCCCAAAATATAGAAAAGGACCACACATGCTCAAACTTGTTTTATGAAACAAGCAGGCCCTTGATATGAAACTCATTCAAAGACATTACCAGAGTAAAACATTACAGATCAATATCCTTTATGAACATAGATGTGAAAATTATCAATAAAATCATAGCAAATAAGATATTTTTAAAATGCATTATGAACAGAAAGAATTCATACCAGTCATGCAAGGACAGTATAACCCAGGGGGAAAAATCAATGTAATTAACTATATAAATAAAACAAAGGAAAAGAAGGACATGACCATATAAATTAATGCAGAAAAGGCATTTGACAAAACCCAACACCCATTCCTGAGAAAATCCACTCAGCAAAACAGGAATAGTAGGGAAATTCCTCAACATACTAAAGGCCATATACACAAAACCAAAGAAAACATCTCACTCAATAAAGAGAAACTAAAAGATTGATGTAGAAAATCTCAACAGATCATTAAGAAGAAAGGAATACATCTGGTCATTAAAATGTCTAACAACAACACCAAAAGAATTCCTGTTGTGTAATTCCTGTTCCTTTATTAACACACTTATTTGGTATGGTGCTGGAAGTTGTATCCAGAGCTATTAAACAACAAAAAGAAATCAAAGGTATCTATTTTGGAAAAGAAGAAGTAAAACAATGTTTGCAGATATGAGTCTGAACTTAGAAAATCCCAAAAGTTTGACAAGAAAATAGGTGGGAATACTTTTTTTTAAATCAGGAAATTTGGGGTTATGAGATTAACACAGAAAAATCAACCAGATTCCTGTGTACTAATGAAGAGAGTTCTAAAAACAAAATCAAGAAAATGATATTATTTACAGTAGCAACCCCAAAGATAAAATTCTTTGGAATGAACTTAATCAGATAAACAAAAGGCTTGTACAAAGACAACTATCAAACACTATTACAAAATAAAAAAGAAAGAAAAAGAAACAAATTCACTGCCATGGATTCGATACTGACTCACAGCGACTCTGTTGAACAGAGTAGAACTGCCCCTGACAGTTTCCAAGACTGTAGCTCTTTACAGGAGTAAGGAGTCCAGTCTTTCTTGGTCAGAGATGCAGGTGGTTTGGGGCAGCCGATCTTACAGATCCCAGCCCAGTGCATAACCACTAGGTCACCAGGGCTCCAGAATTGAGAGAGACCTACGCAAATGGAGATTCATATATGGGAATATAAACATAGTGAAAATGCCCATACTATCCGGAGTTATCTATAAATATAATGCTGTTTCGATCCAAGTCCCAGAAACATTCTTTAAACAGTTGGAAAAACTGATCCTCAACTTTATATGTAAAGAAAGAGGCTCATGTGAAACAAAACACTACAAAAAAGGAAAAGAAAAACAAGGTAGAGGCTTTTTACTTCTTGACCCCAAAACCTGCTACTCGGCCACCATAATCAAAACAGCTAGGTACTGACCCAGCAGAAGATACTCAGAGTGATGAACCAGAATAGAGCACTCAGAAATAAACCTCTCCACTTACAGACACTTATTTAGACAAAGCGCTCAGACATATTAAATCAAGGTCAGATAAAATGTGTCCAACAAAGAGTGCTACAAAATGAGATATCCACTTGCAGAAGATGAAAGCAGAATCCATACCTCACTCTATATACAAAAGAAGGATTAAAGATCTAAAAATAAACTCTGAAACAA
>NW_022111316.1:3847009-3848550 GCF_000313985.2 Echinops telfairi | reverse complement strand
TAGAAATCTGCAACACGTCAACAAGAAAATAATTTAAAACCCAATTTAAAACTGAGCCGAGGGTATGCACAGACAGTTCACCAAGAAAGACATGGAGGTAGCCAAGACATGTTCACAATCACCAGCTGATGCTGCGTTATTAGGTGCCTTTGAGTCAGGTCTAACGCACGGTGACCCTGTGTGCCACAGAACAAAACACTGCCAAGTCCTGTGCCTTCCCAAAATTGTTGCCATGCTTGTGCCATTGTTGCACCCAATGTGCCAATTCAACACTGATATCAAATGGTAAAGCCCAAACAACAACAACAAACACAAAAGGTAACAAATGAAGAGGGTATGGACAGAGCTGAACACTCTCACACTGTTGGTGGGACAATGAAAACATACAAACATTGTGGATAGTAATATGGCATGTCCTCAAACAACTAGAATTTGAAATACCATATATCCCTGTATCCCTTTACTTACTATGAAAACTGTAACATGAACATATGAATGTACATGCATGTTCATCGCAGTACTATTCACACTAGCAAGGAGATGAAAACAACCTAAATCCCCATGGATGAAGGAATGGATTAATAACTTTTGGTAATACATGAAAGGGAATTCTATGCATCACTAATGTGAGGAACAAAAGGATTTCTCTTAAGTTGTCTCCCCAAAATATATGCCAGACTTAGCTTGAGAATGACTGTTCACTAGGCAGCGAAAATAAGCCAGAGGTTATTCTCCTTAACATCAGCCATCTAGAGTGGCCAGACTATACAGTCTGACTCACCCCAAATAGGGCCCATTCCTTTTTGTTATTGTTCCCTTGAAGCAGTGCCCAAAGGCAAGCCCGGGACCACTCTAAGATGACTAGGTCACCCCCTTCCTATTGCTTGTATTGCCTATGTTGCAATCCCTCCCTATGATGCAGGTTGTTGTGAATTGTATTGCCCTTCTTTGTGATGCATAATGCTGTGATGTATCCCCCTAAAGTAATATGATGCGGGGTTAGCAATAAAGAAGGAGGCTCCCTGGTTCTCAGGAGGGTGGCTGGCCGAGGGTGGCTGGTCGAGGGTGGCTGAGGAAGGAGGGCTGCTTCCCGTGAAGGCGGTGGATGGGAGGGCTGCTCCCATGAGGGAGGTGGCTCCTGCTCTGGCAGCTGGGTTCCCCCCACGAAGACCACCAAGCGGGGTGGAGGTGAGCAATGCTACCATGTAATATGTCTGACTGTATTATTGTATTATTTCTCATGCTCTCGATGACTTTAATATAATACTTATATATTTCAACCGTACAATTGTGCATTACTGAACCCAGAAGTAGTATTACTGAACCAGTGAGTTCAAGCAGGGGGTGGGGCTGGCACCCCAACTCCCTCGGCGTCACTTTTAATTTAATACTACACCCTAAAAAGTGGAACACCTCAGGAAATGGATGGATTTAAAGGAAATGATAGATTTGGCATTTATTTTTAGTTCTTTAGATGGATAGAATTAAGTTAGCCATTCACAAAGGGACCTCACTGTTATAAAAGAAAAAAATCAAGACAA
>NW_022111316.1:3841709-3845701 GCF_000313985.2 Echinops telfairi | reverse complement strand
ATGGTATCCCACAGCAAGCTGAGCTTGGTCTCCATAGACACTTTAATCACCTGTTCCCTATTTGTGTGAGAAAGAGTTCTTGTAACCATTATGGGAGATTTGTCTCCAGGGAGCTTCATGACTGACTAACTATCTCCTGGTTCCAGGTGTTTATCTTTTCTACTCCCCTATTGGCCCCATAGGAAAGGAAAATCCCCCAAACCAGAGCCTGTTTGATCATTAATTTATTTATCTGACTGTTACTAGCTGTTTATTTCTACCAGTGACTTCCCTTCAAACTGAGCAATTACTAAGAATCTGGAACAGGAAGTAAGGAAAGCATAAACAATAACAGCTTTGATTATGATTATTATAGTCACTGTATTATTTTCTCATCTAACCAGCGACCCTTTGGACAAAACTGTGCTGGGGGCAGCTTTATATTAAATACGTAGTGTAGATAATGATATTGAGGTTCACAGAGGTAGAGTGAGAAAATAAAACAAATCAAAGACAAGAACTCATGTTAGCCAATTCCAAGGTCAGTAGCATTATTTTCCTATACCGCATCCTTGAAGAAAATTCAACCTTTCGGCAAAGCACTGAAGAAGAATCTCCAAGTAGGGTATTTTTTTTCCTTGTTGGAATGAATTTCTGATTTGAGAATCACTCAACAGGGTAGTTTTACTTGCTTCACTCAACAGGAAGCAAGGTATCCCGTTAGTTCAAAACTAACAGTGAAAATTTGGGAAGACAGAGTGGACCAGCAAAGTTCATCAAAGCAGTCACTTATCCATTGGTTTTTCTAGAGGTTAGCCTTAAGCGTTTAGAAGTTTTTCTTGTATTTTTGTGATCCGATCAAAGGGTACATATCAGAAAACATGTGGAGATCCTGCTGGAACATCTGCATTTATTACATAGTATAGTGGAACGTCACAGAGAGCACTTTATCCTTCCGGTGACAGATATGAGATTGCATAACTTTGAAAATGTTATTCTGGTTATTACAAGCTGAAAGGTTTTTCTTAAAAATGTAATAATGTTTCTTATCTTGATAAAATCTATTTTAAACTAAAAAATCTAGTAAGCCATCAATATGAGAACATTTTAATATCACTGCCCATATTATATTTAGAATTGAAGTGAAACAAAGGTGTAGGGAATATTGCTCAGAATCCAACTTTGAAGTACACTAAAATAAATGGAGACGTGGAAAAAATTACACAGAGTTCATGAGGAGACAGAGGAATGAGAACATCTGAACTCCAGATACTTTTCCACCACGAACAACTTACTTGATCTTGGACTCCAGTATTTTGTAAATTACTAGGTGGGCTGGTGACTTAGTATAAGGTAAATGTAAATAGGATCATTCTCCATGATATATAGATATACCTATTCACATACATATAAATAAACCTATGTAAATATGCCATGAATAGTGAGCTACAAATAAATTGTAATATATTTATAAATTAGATACAGTTCTGATATACAGATAATGTATAAAATATATTATTGATATATAGATAACGTATAAAATATGCAAATTATTTATATGTACCAACCCTTGGGATGTATAAAAGTTTAATTGATTCAATGGTTAAGCAAAGTTTGATGGCTTTATTCCACCAAGAGTTATCTTGGAATAAAGCTTGATTTATTTGTGTATCAAAAATAAGTTGTTAAAGCACTACAGAGCATCATTTTATTCTAACATGATGGAGTTAGCGCAGTTTAAATCGACTCAACAGCAACTGTTGGTCGTGTTTTTTTTTTCTACTAAGTCATTATCTAAATATTGAGCAACAGATAGAAATTTTTGATAATTTATGTAGGGAGAGAAAAAACTAACGTAAAACACACTTTTTATAGTAACAAATTGATACGTTTTTATACTGATTATAATTACAAAGCCGTGTCTAAAGAAGAATTGTGGATTACTTCCAGGAAGCATTGTTTTGGTTATTGTAGCCATTAGTAAAAATTAATATACAAGAAAATTTTAATATCTCAATATACTAAATAATTTGTGCAGCAGGAATTAAACTCTTAAATGTCTTCTAATCTATATGTGGTGTAACTAAGATTTTTGAATGTAAAATAAAATAGGTGTCATTTGGCAATGTACTAGGATTTCCAAATGGAAGTGGAAATTCCATAATATTCTTTTATTCAAATTTCAATAAACACCTAAATAACTCATCATCATCATAGTTAATATATAAATATTAATTGTGTCCTTTTGGCTGTAAAAGATGGACCCAAGGTAACTCCCACTAAGAGAAGGAAGGATATTAGGGGAAAATATTTCAGTGGTCTTATGACACCACCCTGTATGTTATTAATCACAGGAAGCCCTCCTTGACTTCACCTATACAACAAATTCTCATGGGTTATACATACATTTGTTGACATGATGTCTAGAGTGTGTATAATGTTATTTGTACCATCATGCAGATGAGTAAAGGGAGGCCAATATAAGTTAAAGAAAACCTATAGTCAGTGAGGAACTAATTTGTGCTCTTACTTGATAAAACTGGACTGGGTATTCACATAGGTACAGAGAAAAATAACTTGGAAATATTAAGGAAAGTATAGAATGGATAGAAGGGTAAAGAGACCTTATAAGAAAGCAAATGTAATAAAAGACATTATAAAATGTTTCTTACATTGTTATCTGGAAGCCCTATTCTAGCTCATTCATCTCAACCATCCCCTGACTAACTTAATCTCTATGTTCAAATCATACATAAATATTTACACATTTGTCTTATTCATCAATTTCATTAGATAGTAGACACTGGAAAACTAGAGCCTGTGTTTTTTTAATGCCCCCTCAATTTTTGTAGTCTGGGGTTTGTATCCAAAAGTCTCCAGTCAAGACCTCTGCCTAAAATAATTATTTTTTTGAAGTTTTCATTCCTTGTTCATTGCCTTCTAATGGTTGACGTTATGTGGCAAATAATATATTTTCTATATCTATTATGTAAAGTGAAACTATTTTTGCTAGGAATGTGTTTTATTTAACAGTCTTTCATTATCATAGGATGCTATTCTTGAAACAATCAAAATTAAAAAAAAATTCCAGCTGACATAAAATTGGTTCAATTTGAAATCCTTTTAATTGAGAGTCTAACCCATTTTTGTCACCAACTAATCTCATTATTTTGCATTAGTCCTTTTGCGTGGCTTATCTGTAATCTATGAAAGTGGGCCTTTTGATTAGATAGCCTTGGAAAATCTTTTGACTGTAAATCCCATTATGGTAACAACAAATAATCATCAACTTTTATTTTTATAACCATTCTTTAGCTCCTGAAAACAATTGCTGTCAAGTTAAAATGAGACAGATATTGAACATGCTCAGAGACCTCAGTCTGTTCTCTCATTACAATTGTGATTCCGGTTTCTCGTTGTTAAGGAACAGCCACAAAATCCTCCATGACCCCAACGGAGAACCGTACAGAGGTGACGGAGTTCATTCTGGTGGGGTTCACCAATGATCCAGGAACGCAGATCCTGCTCTTCGTAACTTTTTCCCTCATCTACCTCATCAGTCTGGTTGGGAACCTGGGGATGATCCTGTTGATCATGTTGGACTCCCGTCTCCACACTCCCATGTACTTTTTCCTCAGCAACCTCTCTCTGGCTGACTTTGGTTACTCCTCAGCTGTCACTACCAAGGTCATGGCAGGGCTTCTCACAGGGGACAACGTCATCTCCTATCATCATTGTGCCGCTCAATTCTTCTTTTTCGTAGCTTTTGCCATTACGGAAAGCAACCTTTAGGCTGTCATGGCTTGTGATCGGTATGCAGCAGTGTGCAAACCCCTTCATTACACCACCACTGTGACAACAACTGTGTGTGCGTGTCTGGGCATAGGCTCCTATGTTTTGGGTTTCCTGGATGCTTCCATCCACACTGGGAACATTTTCAGGCTCTCCTTCTGTAGGTCCAATGTGATTGATCACTTTTTCTGCGATGCTCCTCCCCTTCTGGCTATCTCATG
>NW_022111316.1:3839838-3841609 GCF_000313985.2 Echinops telfairi | reverse complement strand
TGGATGCTTCCATCCACACTGGGAACATTTTCAGGCTCTCCTTCTGTAGGTCCAATGTGATTGATCACTTTTTCTGCGATGCTCCTCCCCTTCTGGCTATCTCATGCTCTGACAGATACATCACGGAGCTAGTTATTTCTTTAGTGGTAGCTTTCAATTCCTTCTTGTCTGTCATGGTAATATTGACTTCGTATTTACTTATATTTACTACTATCCTGAGGACGCACTCCTCTGAAGGACGCCAGAAGGCTTTATCCACCTGTGCTTCCCACCTCACTGCAGTGTCCATCTTCTACGGGACAGTCACCTTCATGTACCTACAGCCCGGCTCCAGTCACTCCATGGACACGGACAAAATGGCATCTGTGTTCTATGCCATCGTCATCCCCATGCTGAACCCCCTAGTCTACAGTTTGAGGAATAAAGAGGTCAAGAGTGCCTTTCTAAACGTTGTCGGAAGGCAAAATCTCTAAAGGAATCATAATTTAATGATGTTGAATCCATCAACTTTTGTTTCATGCAGCTGAGATATGTCTATAATCATGGAACATACTTACCTCTCAAACTTACACATTTCCACATTATTGAAAAAACTTTCTCACGTCTTTAAGTCTACAAAGCAAAACTTCAAAGATATTAAATCTTAGGAGTACTCTAAAGAAAAATCACTTGTTAATGTAGAATTTATTTAAAAAATAATGTTTGTTTACATAATAATGCATACTCTGACATACATGAGCCCATAAACATGCAGGTGCATACTTCTGTTGTCACAGCCCAGCCCCCATTGCTCATGGGAAACCCATGACATCTCAAACCCATGGATTGAGAAATCATTTGAAAATAAGGAGTACAAGTCTATTTTTATTCCTGATTTTCAAACATCCGAGAGAGTCAATACATTCCTGTATACACACTTTTGTATTATAAAATGTAAGAAGATTTTACAATAGACAGTTAGAAATATAAAAGAGAAATTGGTTTTGATGTTTCTATTTTCCTCCCTTTCTGATTCCATTGGTTAGGATGTGTGATTTATTCAGAAGCCATAATTATGGTTCCAAAATTTAAACTATATCTAAGGTTCAGTGATAATTTTACTACCTGTGCCTGTTGACCTTAGCAAAATATATTTTAGTTATGGATTCATTTGTGCCTTTTGTTTAAGAAAAGAAAGAATAATAAAATTTGTATGATTCTGGACGCTGACTTTTTTTCATATGAATACTCATGTAGTTTCATCCATGTTAATGTCTCTAGACATAGTTTATTTTTACTGATACCTAATGCCTAATTATGTGGGTGGATTGGGAATTACTTATCCAAAATACTGTTTTCTCCTAATATTTTCTACTTCACACAATAATCTGAATCAGCTCCTTGGTTTCCATGTATGTGGTTGGTTTTTCTATTTTAATGATATACTTTGGAAAATTTTCTGGCTTAGATGGTAGCTAACATATTCAACTTTTAAGATAAGACAATATGTATTACAAATTAGTTGTTAATGCATGCACTTCTGCAAGCTTGTGTGAATATTCTTGTTGCTCTGTATCTAAGACATAACTTGATATTGGTATTATCCACAATAAATGTTGCTCATGTAGTGAGTGTCAAATTATTTTATTTTGCAGTCCTCTATAATTGCAATGTAGAATATATTATATTTTATTACTATTTCTGATTTATTTATTGAAAATAGCAATACATTATTTTCCCATTTTTCTATTGTTTTTACCACTAGGTTTTGCTTATGAATTTGAGCACTATA
>NW_022111316.1:3837759-3839738 GCF_000313985.2 Echinops telfairi | reverse complement strand
ATTTCTGATTTATTTATTGAAAATAGCAATACATTATTTTCCCATTTTTCTATTGTTTTTACCACTAGGTTTTGCTTATGAATTTGAGCACTATACACAATTCTCCAAATAATTCCATCAGTGATGAGGTGTTACAAATATTTCCTCTTTGTATTGGCTATCCTATTTTTAGAGTGATTGATAAATTATCAGTTGAATGTAGTTGAATTGATCACTTTTTGTTATTCATTTGAACTATTTGTCTGAATTTAAGAAAACTTTTCCTAGAAAAAGACTTAAAGATATTTTTCTTAAATTTCTTCAAAAAGTTCAAAGCCTTTAATACAACTTGACTTGTCTTTTATTAATTAAATGGGGTAGAAATCTATTGTAATATTTTTCATGTTTCAATAATTTTTCCAACACGTTTTATGAATAGCACCTCTTTTGTTCACATATGATCGATGGTTTTTCAAAGATAAATGTGATTAAATGCTGAATTAGGCTGCATCCTCTAGAGAGTACACAAATGTTTTTAGTTGCCATTAACTCAGTTTCTGACCCACAGTGACCTTACCCACAGCAGAATGTAACACTGCCCAGTCCCTAGTCACCCTCACAATAGGTCCTATGGTTAAACTCATTGTTGTTGCCAGAGTGTTGATCCATCTCCTGGAGGGTCTTGCTCTTTTTCATGGCCCCTCTACTTTACCATGCATGATGTCTTCCACAGACTGTCTCTCCTGGCCACACGTTCAAAAATTGCAAGAAGTCTCACCATGCTTACCTCTAAGGAGAACTCTGGTTGTGCCCTTCCCAAGACGGATAGGTTTGTCCTTTAGGAGTTCATGGTACATTCACTATCCTTCTCTAGTCCCACAGTTCAAATGCACCGACTCTTTTTCAATTGTCCTCATTCAGTGTCTAAATTTCCAACTTCCACACGCATATGAGACATGCTGACGTCAACCACACCGCAGTCCTAAAAGTAACACTCTTGCTTTTCAACACTCTAAAGAGGTCTTGTGCAGCAGATTTACCTGATGCAATTCACCTCTTGATCTCTTGGCTGCTGCTTCCATACGCATTGATTGTGGATCCAAACAAAACAAAATCCTTGGCAATTTCAATCAATTCTCCAGTTACCATAATCTTGTGAGGTCTGAGTCTTCTTTACATTGAGTTTTAATTTACGCTGAAGACTGCAATCCTTGTTTTTGTCAGCAAAGCTTCAATTCCTCCTCACACTCAGCAAGCAAGGCTGTGTCATCGGCCTATGGCAGGTTGTTTATAAATCTCCATTCCATGGACTGCTATAACCATAGTGGGATGATCTTCAGCAAAATTTTACTTGCAGGTGATGTCTGATATTGTTCTGTAATTGGAGCAGTGATATTGTTCAACATCAGTGATGTTGTTCTATATTGTTCTGTTGGGTCACTTTTGTTTGGAAGGGGTACGAGTATGGATCTGTTTCAATCAGTACAGTGGTTCTCATATCCCTAAGGTTCATTCCTTCTCATGAGAGTGTGTTTCTTGTACGTGGAAGCTTTAGCTATCCAAGTGAAATCCACCTTGAAAACAAGTATTCCTCTTTAATTTGCCAGACGTTTTGCTCACATCTGAATTGTGATAGTAGAGACACCTGATTTTTGTGGCCTCAAGAAAGAATCCACATTTAGACATTGTTCTGATTCTGACCGTTTTACTGTGGGTTACTGAGATGTGCAGATTCACAGATTCTTTTCCTCCAGCTCCTTTCTCCCCTTCTCTGTTCATGACTGGACACCTCTACAACATGCTGCGCTCTGGCCATCACCCTGTTGCTCATTTGTTCTACCTTCACAATACCTTTCGGTTTGAAGTCAGTTTTGCAGGAAGTGTGTTTTCTTCCTGATAAGTGCTAACTTGTTCTAAGATTTATATTTATAAACTGAAAGTAAATGTTCACAATATAATTGATACCTGCCTGTCTTCTAATAAGATAAACATTCAGATGT
>NW_022111316.1:3834851-3837271 GCF_000313985.2 Echinops telfairi | reverse complement strand
CAAATTCCCTTATTGTTCATACATATGCTTCTATTTAATGACTATGTGTTTCCTACTTCCATATCAAAAACAATGTAGACATCATATGGCTGTATCAAAAGTGATTTTCTAGTGTTTGAAAGCAAATATTGAAAATTTATTACAGTCAAATTCTCGTTCAGGTATTACCCCTGTTTGATTTCTTTCCTAGACAGCAGATAGTTTCAGTTACATGGTAGGCTTAGAAATAGGGGGCCGTTGTCAGAGATAACTTGGGAAGAATGAAACTCTGCAGTTTTGTATGCTACAGTGCTACAAAGCTAAGGCTAGAGATAACTTTGGGTTGTAGCTGGATGAAGATCATTGTCCCATAGAAGATGAAGACAGCAGTGAGATGCGAGGCACAAGTGGATAAAGCTTTCCAGTATCCCTCAGCTGTTTGCATCGTTAAAATGGTGATAAATATGAACAGGTAGGATACCAAGATGACCAGGAAAGCAGAAAAGATGTGGAAACAAAACCGAGAACCATCTCACATATCTATCAGCTCAAGAAAGAGTCATGACTGCTGGAACATCACAGAAAAAGTGATGGACCACATTGGACATGCAGAAGGAGAAACGGAATGTATCTATCTTCAGTGTGAATGGGTGGCATTTAAGAAACCATAGCTATGGGAGCAATGGCCAGACAAGCACACACACTTGTCATGGTGGTGGTGTAATGTAGGGGTTTACACACTGCTGCATAGTGATAATAGACCATAGCAGCTAAGAGATAACTTTCTGTAGTGGCAAAGGCTGCAAACAAGACCATTTGAGCTGCACTGGGGTTGCAGGAGATCTTGTCTCCCATGAGAAACCCAACCATGACGTTAGGAGTGCCAGCTGAGGAGTAACCAAAGTCCACCAGAGAGAGATTGCATTGAAAAAAGTACATGGGTGTATGGACACGAGCATGCAGCAGAGTCAACAGGATCATCCCCAGGTTCCCAAGCAAAGTGACAAGATAAATGAGAGTGAATAAGATAAAGAGAGGGATTTGCAGTTCAAGGTTGTCTGTCAGTCTTAGCAGGATGACCTGAGTCTCTCTGTCCTGTTCTTCACTGATGATATTTGAGAGCCAGGAGATGCTCGATAACAATGAGGAATGAAAGCAGAGTGTTAATCAGAAAAGAGAATGCAGTGAAATCAAAGTATTTAATATTTAAAGACTATGGACTTGATTTTATTATAAGTAAATTTTTATTTCAAGGTTCTCCATAAAAAAATGCACTTAGCCATAACATTAAGCGCATTCATTATCTAGAGAATTATAAACTGTTGAATTTGAAGAATCTCATCTTCTTGATTTTAAAATTTTATAACTTTTTAGACTGAGCTACAGAAAATTAGTCATATGGACTTGATGACATGTCTGGAATGACATTAATTGTCCATATAGTTTATCCTATTCTAGTGAACATAGATTCTGATATCACTCCCACTATGTGCGTATACATGTATTCTTTCCATCAACCACCTTGGTTACTTAGTTAAACCTCTGCTTAATTTATGAGGTATGAGGTTGAATAATTTATTCAAGTTTACAAAAGTATTAGCTGGTAAAGACAAGCTTAGTATTCAAGTAGGGTGCTTTCAAATCTAATAATCTTAACTGAATTTAATGAAATTTGATTTAATTCAAGTTAATGTTGTTCATGTTAAATGTTTGTGAATACATTGTGTAATAATTGGGAGATATGAGGGTGCTACAAATTGTTGGGAGAAAAACACCCCATGAAGACTGGTGTGTCATTTTTTCATTGTAAGGTCCTCACCATTTTTTAAGATTTCTACTCCTACTTGAAATCCACATCACAGTTTGCATCAAAAATGTCTCATTTTTTTTCTTGAGAACATTATTTCTGTCATTATTTTCCCATAGCAAAAGTACAGAGATCAAAGGTCAAAACAACATAGATTTTTGATTCATTTTTCTGGCATATCTGTTGTAGTGGCAAGCCGTATGTTTAAAAATGTTTTATTCTTTTGTGGGCCCAATATCTTACACCTTTATTTGAAATCTTTACACGTGCTCTGATAATCACTACAGCCCATCATCTTCCTCCCAATCTTTCACTGTTTCCCCCTAAAAGTCTGGCTTTAGAAAGATTATGTCTACACAGCTTACAGGTACATACCCACTTTAAACATACATTTAATTCATCAACTAGTATGTATAAATTACACCATATATTTGTATAAACTATATCTTTTCAGTTAATTTCCTAACAACAGTAAACATTCTCTAGTGATATTGTTTCTATAGGACTATTGAGAATCGAATAAACTATGTTTTAATTTATAATTATCTACTGATCATGAGGATTCATGAATAAAGGTTTATACCCAGTTCTGAGAAAATAGAAGCCTGTGCTATTAGCTATCTACTGCCAACAA
>NW_022111316.1:3831806-3833506 GCF_000313985.2 Echinops telfairi | reverse complement strand
ATTATTCCACAGTCATCTCAAATCAATAGACATTCATACAACGTGATCAATAAAGTTTAATGGAAATTCAAATCCAGAGGTGGGCAGTGATATCTGTCTCAGAGAAAGTGATTTTACTTCTGTTGATGGAGTAACCAGAAGAGAGGGAACAATACTTATATAGACCCCTCTCTCTGGGAGAACACACCCGGTATAATAATGTTCCTAATCAGGCACTTGTGACTGAGCTTCTATACAGAACTTGGTGACCCAGGCTCATGCTCTAGATGACCAGGACTTTAGACTTTGACTGTTCAATGTGCACAGCATCCTCCATAGGCCACCCTCAGAAGGATCTGCTTTGGAAACTCCACTAAGCACACCAGACCTTCCCTTACACACCCGCGGCAGATTAAAGGACCTGAAATACTCGGTTGGACTTAAGGCTGAAATGCTTTACACTGAGCAGAAGCCAATGACCACTATCCCAAGGTTATAGATTTGGATGTCTCTGATATTTGGCTCAACATTTATGCTTTGGGGGTGCCCAAAAACTGACAATTAAAAACCGCCATGTTTGCTATTTTAATACTCTCCTTATTTTTTAATGACATGTCTTAGTACAGAAGGCATAGCTCCACCTTAGTGAATGAGCACTAGTGAAGGTTTTACTCTATATCCAACCCTAATTGTTTGCATAAATAATTTTCAAGATCCACATATTGTTCCCTTATTTGCACATCTTAGAAACCACTTCATCAGAGGAAGCCTTACGTCCGCTTGGTTAGTTTCTCACATTTGGAAGGGAGAGAAAAGACTAATCAGTTCTATCAAAATCTTTGTTTTAATCCTTGCAAGTCAATATTTCATGTATTTTACTATGAAAAACTGTCCTATACATGTATGCTATATTTTTCTCAACAAGATTCTAAATTTTATTGGCTAAATTAATGATACTGTTAATAATCCACATCAGTATTCTGAAAATGAATTTTGGACTTTCACTGGTCATAAGAATGAATTACTATGTGTTCCAATGGGGGTTATTTATTTTATTTTTTAAATTTTAAATCAATATTAATTAAATATATATATTTTCTTTTAAAATCATTTTATTGGGTGCTTGTACAACTCTTATCACAATTCTTACCTACATCCATTGTGTGAAGCACATTTGTACATTTGTTGCCATCATCATTCTCAAAACATTTTCTTTCTACTTGAGCCCTTGGTATCACCTCCTCATTTTGCCTCCTCCCACCCCGTACCCCCTCCATCATGAACCCTTGATAATTTATAACCTATCATTATTTTATAAAGAACTAGAACAAAGTTGTATGTTTCATCGGTGCTATTCTGAACCCTGACTGGCTTCTGTAAGGGGATGTCCAATTGTCTACAGATGGGCTTTGGGTTTCCACTCCACACTCCCCCTCATTCATAATGACATGATTTTGTGTTCTTTGATGCTTGGTACCTGATCCCGTCGACTCTACGTGACCAGTGGGGGCTATTTATAATATTGCCCAATAAAATAAAATGATAATGCTGTCTGTAAAGTGAGCCATTGACATATGTATTACTTTTTAGCTGAGATTGAATCGTAAACCCTAATCTAAGAACAATTAGTTTTTATAATCTGAACCAACTCCATACTTGCCTTCATGGTGAGACTACTAAAAATATGAGTTACCCACACAGGGGGAGGGTGTTGGTTGTGT
>NW_022111316.1:3826823-3829130 GCF_000313985.2 Echinops telfairi | reverse complement strand
GTAACATCCAAGACCAGAAGAGGGTATCATATTAGTGCTTTAATTCTGAGCATCTTGTTTGCAGAATGTTATGGATGACAGTGAAAGCCCAAAACCCATTAGAAGTATTCCCATGTTGAATGTTGAATAAGCCTTTGTAGAATCCCTTCTCATCATTGACCTTGATAACCTTTTCCATTTCTTCTATTGATATGGGTCTATTGAGGTTCTTGATGTTCACCGGGGATAGTCTAGGAAGGGATTGATTTTCCAAGCTTTGTCCATGACTTCCAAGTTTTTGAATCCATTAGAGTACAGTCCTTCATAGTACTGTGTAATTATCCTTTTGATTTCATTAGGTCTGTTGTAATGTTCCCTCTTTCATCCCTTATCCTTGATATTGAAATTTGTTCCCTCCTTTCTTTGGTTAGGTTTGCAGGGCCTATTGATTCTGTTTATCCTTTCAACAAAACAACTTTTAGCAGCATTAATTTTTTACCATCGTTTTCTTATTTTCCTTCTCTGAATATCAGTCCTAATTTCTATTATTTCTTTTCTTTTGCTATTAGTAGGATTGTCCTGTTGACTCTGCTTTAGTTGTAAATTCTGTGCCAGCATATAAATCATCAGTTTCTCTTCCTTTTTCATGTGTGCCTGTATTGCTATGAAACTTCCTCTGATAACTGCCTTTGCTGTGTCCCTGAAGTTTTGGTACGGCGTGTTATCATTCTCATTGTTTTCTAGAAATTTCATCTGGCATCTGTGCCAGTACGCACTCCTTTTGCAGAAGAGAGTTGCTGCAGTCCAGCCGCGGCGGGGTGAAGGGTCCCCTGTTCGGTGGGTAAGGCGTCGACGCGAGAGGGATGAGCAGAGTCAGGAGTCAGTGATCATCTGCTGCTTTATTACAATTTTTAGGTTCTATTTAAACAATATTTTCTGACAATCATACAATCAAAGCGGAAAGAAAAAATTCTAATAATAAAAGGTGCAAAGCATAGAGTTTTCCAGGGCATTCTGTTTAAATCTTCTTGGAACGTTCTTTCTGGTTGACTGGTTCATTTAAGTTTTTAATCTTGACCAACGTACATTGTGATTAACAGTAGACATGAATGGTTCTTGAAATAGGTCTGTGGTAATGGTGCCAAACAGTGTTCAAGTTCAAGGAAGTGGATAGGAGAAAATTGGCATAAACTTAATATACAAAGTTCAGTCTACAAAGGTCTAAGTTGCCCGCTTTGGTGTAGAGCACCGAGAGTGGTGGGCGAAATTGCCCTGGTTAGGTAGATTGCGGTGGAGGTTGGGCAGAGGTTCCTGCAGCAGCATGCAACATTGGTATTTCCCAGCTGTCTTACACTGTGTGAGACACTATGCAGGCAGGAGCAAGTTCCCTCAGTCATGTGGGACCTCAGAAGAAGGACAGGAGCTCCAAGGCAGGATTTCTCCCAAAGCATTAAGCACCGCAAAGAGTGGAATTTGCACCAGAAGAAGTGGGCAGGATATCCTCTGGTGGAGGGTGGGTTGGCTTTCTGCAGCCTTGGGTTAGGATGCAGAGGGTGGAGTGCTCCTAGCTGGGTGGAGGGTAGGCATAAATACCCTAGGCTAAGGGGAGTGATCTGGGGGTTGGCAGTGGCATGTGAGAGAAAAGGGAAGAGAAAAAGGGAAAAAAAACAAACAAAACTAATCTCGCTGACATTGTAGGGGGATCGAGAGAAGTGAGGGAAACAAAAGTAACAATATAGCTTAACCTTGATCCCTGACCATGTGGCTGGAGGGATTTAATCCCTGTTCTGAGGTGGTGGCAGCAAGCTGTGGCTGTGCTGAGATAAAGCCCTGGGGCTAGTTCCAAATGATCTTAGCTCCGGCTATGACAGTGGTGGGGCTAAGATCAAACCCTAACTGGCCTCCACTGTGGTAAGGCAAAAGCCCCTATCCCCTCAAAACCTAGTGGTTCAGTGCCTACTTATCTTCATGATGCTTCTCCTGCAAAATGACAGTGTGAAATTCCCTCTTAGTAACTCTCCTGCACTGATTTCCGTGGTGTCTCTTTGGTATATGTTACTCAGTCACAATCTTCCAGGAAGTCCAACATCTTTGCTTTTTAGCACCGTAAGAGGGCTTTCCCAGCAGACATGCCCAAGTAATGGTAGTTCTAGCTATAGTGTAATGGTAGATGAAGTGCTAAGTTTTATGCTGGTTTTGTTACAGGGGGGTAGTAACATAAAAGGGTCCAAAATGTGTGTGAATTCCTAATAACTGGTAGTGTCACTCCCATCTACTTTCTTCTTTTCATAAGCTTGCTCCACTGAGATATTCTACTTGTTATTCCCA
>NW_022111316.1:3823404-3825530 GCF_000313985.2 Echinops telfairi | reverse complement strand
GAGATGATTATAGTTGATTAAAATGCTCTAACTGACTGGAATGGGCAAACCTCATCATTTGCTCTCCCTTTTTTACACATAGAGCTTGATCTGGTTCTTAATATTTTCTTTCCTACAAATTGTGGCTTATCTCTGATATTTTGGTATTGTTGGTTGCATTCTCAACTCTTATATATCATCCTATGATTTTTGATATATGAAACACAGGCGAAGTGAATCTACAGAGACAATAACTAGAACAAGGGTTCTGGGGGTACAGCAGGGAAGTAGGGGCAATGGGGCCCTGATGTCAAGGTGTACAAGGAACAAAAGATTTTGAAAATGATTGTGGTGACAATTGTACAACACTGCTTGATATGACTGAACTATTGAATGGTATGATGTCTAGATTATGTCCTGGTAAAATGATCTGGGGGTAAAAAAGAAACATGTTGTTTTCAATAAGAGTGTAGATTGCATTTTAATTGAATAGGTAGTAAATTATTCTTGCTCACATCTGCTAACCTCTAATAGATGGTTAACAAAAGGTAAAATGTTCTTCTCTGTGCTATACTGTACATAACCTCCTCTACTGAATACAGTTGGATTTCTGGCCCCTCTCTGTGGATGTTCTGCTGCAGTTGTTTTTTAATTGACTAAAAAATAATTTTATTTGTGTGCTTTATATGTAATGGTTATGGGTTCGGCTATTAACCACAAGTTAATCAATTCCAAACCACCAGTTGCTCCATAGGAGAAAGACAAGGTTTGCTACTCTGATAAAGAGTTACAGTCTTAGAAACACAGTGAGATGGTTATACTGTGCCCTAAAGGATTTCTATGAGACTGAATCCATTTGATGGAAATTAGTTAGGGTTTTTTTGGATGATGTTAATAATATTGTTGAATATTTTCCACCTTTCATTGTGTCATCCTACCATTTTTAGAATGGACCCAATAAGGATTTCTTCAAGTTAGTCGGCCAGGTAGGTGCCTCTACATTTCTTACTTTAGACTAGTGAGTGCTGCTAGTGCTGCATCAGTAGTTTGGAGCTTTTCATAATTAGTCCATCAATTGTTGGAGCCTAGTTTTTCACTGATGATGACTGCATTGCAGCATGGACTTTTCCTTCAAAGGCATTGATTCCTCGCCACATTCTACTGTTTGAAGTCATTGGATGTAGACCAATTCTTCTCAATAAAGTACCCATCTCCCTTCCTTTCATCCTATTTTTATGCTTTGCACATAATTAAATATTATTTGAAACTTAGGACCTTTAGTACAGACTTTACATTTTGTGTAGAGCAACTTTATTTCCTGTCTAGATGCTTTGTCAAGACTGACTGAAATGTTAAATTCTTGGGAAATATAATTTCTTCTATCATCTGTACTTTTAAATATACAATTTAAGTACATACTTAAATGTATAATAAAAAATTATTAAATGTACATTATAAGCATAAATATACATAATTATATATATGTGTATATATATTTCTGGATATAGCTATGTGGTGTGTAAACATATTCATGTATTCACAGGTATCAATCTAATTGGGAAGACAGAAATTAATCAAGTAAACACACGTAGGAGTTATATACAACAAAAACCTAACCAAAAACCAAACTCTCTGCCATCCAATCAAAACCAAATTAAGCGACGCCCCCTGTGGGTGTCTGAGACTGTGTTTCAGGAGTAGGAAGCCATGTCTTTCTCTTGAGGAGAAGCTGGCGGTTTTAAACTGTGTACCTTGGGGATCACACCCCATTGCTTCTATGTAGTATTGCTTTAGGTTGATTGGTGTATTATCAGACATAATTAGTTCAAGTGATGAAAATCCATTCATAATCTCCTCAACAATCAAATTGGAGGACCCAGTGATGATGTAATCACATTTCCTTGTCACATGGGAGAAAATTTTTATAGCCCTCATGGGAGATTTGTCAGCTGGGAGTTCCATGACAGCCTAACCATTCCTGGTTTCTCATATTTACCCTTTTAAATTTCCACATGAATCCAACTGGCCTCATATAAGAGTGAAAATACAAGAACCAAGGCTACTTTGACCATTAATTCATTTCTCTGATTGCTAAGAGCTGTTTATTTATAACAGTGAGCTTCTTTCAATCTTAGATATGACTTAAA
>NW_022111316.1:3819716-3821560 GCF_000313985.2 Echinops telfairi | reverse complement strand
TGACACACACTTGTTGCCTCAAATGTTACTTATTCCTGGGGATCTTTGACCTGCTGATTCCAAAATGGGTATATTTGAGCTGCTGATTCCAATAACAGCAGGGATCAGCTCTAGTTTGGGGATGTGGAATATAGGCCCTCTACCAAGTGGGTTAGGTGTTTGACAGTTAACCAGAAGGTTGACATACTGTCCCCATAAAGACTTCCAGCCTCAGAAACCCACAACAGAAGTTTACCTATGTTTTCTAGGGTTGCTATGAGTTGTGATCAAATGTCTGGGTGTGAATTTGGTACAATAAATAGAGATTAAAATGTTCTGAACCCAAAATGGGTCTGCCAGAGTTCAAATTCATTTATTAAATTAAAATGTTCCATTCTTGTTCTAAGATGACACAACTTCTCCACCTGTTCATAGAAAGTAAGAAAAGAAAAGTTAGCACTTTTCTATTAAAGAATCTTGGAGACAACCTCACCTCTGAATCACTTGACATGAATTATCCATTGATTTCTATATATTGAAATGTGTTATGAAATATGTATTGAATAATTTGAAGAAAAAAATCTAGATATTCAAAATATTTTCAAAATATCTGTAAAGTTTTATATTTTCCACATGGTTTCCCTCAGACCTACCATATATGAGCCTTTTAAATATTCTTTTTATTTTCTACTCTTCAAGCTGCATTTTGCCTTTGTGGTATACAACTTATAGTCTCTCTGTATTTATTGGACAGTTTTCCATAACAACAACAACAACAAAAGCCTCTGCCATCTAATAGATTTTAACTCACGGTGACCCTGTAGCACAGATAAATGCTGCCTCTTTCCATTTTCAAACCTTTCAATCTTTTAAAGGCTGCGGAGTGACAGATGGGCTTGAATCACTAACAGTATGATTGGTAGCTTAATGTATAACCAACTAGCCACCATGCGTCCAAATACAGGTTTCCTTCTCAAAACTCAGTGTCATGAAGCCAATGATGACTCATAGTGATCTGCTGTGAGTTTGTGAGGATGTAACTGTTTGCAAGAGTAGAAAGCCCAGTCTTTCTCCAGCAGAAGTGCTTGTGGTTTTGAACTGCTGACCATGTTGATCATAACTCAATGTGTAACCATTATAGCACCAGGGCTTCTAACAGGTTCCCTTGGCAATACCTTAGTAACCAATTCTTTATCAAATATTTCTTACCCTTTTAATCTTATCTCATGATGTGTGTATCTGAATTATTCTCCTATTTTAAAATATGGTTATTAATTAATAAATTAGCATACATTAATAGCTGAAATATAGTGGAACATCTTATCTAAGAAACAGGAGCTAATACTGTGTATACTATACAATTTTTGGAATCAGTGCCCCAAATTGACCCAGAAACAGGCCTACAAAGCAAGACACCAAGAAAAAAATTTTTGTTGTTGTTGGGCTGTGCAATGATGAAAGGAAAATGCATAGTTAATGATGTTACGTTCCATTCAAGTTCATCAAGTCTGAAAATCATGAAGTTGGAATTTTCATATAAAAGACCTATGCTTTTAACTATGACTTTACAGATATATTTAATCCTTCTTCATGGAGATCTACTGCTATCATTTTGTGGCCCTGCTGGTATTATTTGATAAGCACTGGAATGCTCTCCTACCAGATTGGCATCAAAACTACAAGCTGTTCACCGAAGACTTCACATTGCCATTGAGTCTGCTCCACCTCAAAGTGACCCTACAGGACAGCATCCCAACTGCTCTGTGGGTTTCTGCGACTGTAACTCTTATTTATTTTTTTAATTAAAAGCTCATTTTATTGGGAGCTCTTATAACAACCCATACATCAATTGATTCAAGCATAGT
>NW_022111316.1:3816717-3818966 GCF_000313985.2 Echinops telfairi | reverse complement strand
GCCAAGCACCATCTGCTTTCTTCACCACATTTGCTTATGCACCCATTTGGTCTTCAGCAATCCTGCCAGGAGAGTAAGCATCAGAGTGCCACTTGTTAAAAAAGGTGTTCTCACATGGAGCAGAGGCTCAAAGTCTGTCCACTAACTCAGTGTATTACTATATAAATATATGTCATACGCCGATACCTCTATTTTATGAATTAATATATTTACATATATACACACCTATGTTTATACCTCTATCCATAGCTTTGCTTCCTACATCTTTCCTCTGTTTCCGGTTATCTTCTTCCTGCTCCACCATCACTCTCACCCATCTTCTGACTCTTAGTAATTCCTCTCAGCTAGAATGCTGTTGTTCCAGGACCCCAGGATCTCCACTTCCTCCTTGCTGTTGATTTTAATTCCCTAGTTACTACCCTGTCTATGGTGTTCTTTGCTCACCACTTCCTTCCTCCACTTACTCTTTACATGAGTAAAAAGTCTAATCTTTCTCCCTCATATTTTCTAGTGGTTTCTAATGGATGACATTATGTTTAGCCATCCAATGAATAACTACAAGACCACCAGGGTTCCTAGACTGTAGGAGAGAGATGACAATATCTGTCTCTGTGTGATATATAGCTTTGTAACTCCTAAAGAGGGTTACTATGAGTAAGAGTCACCTCTATGGCCGTGGGTTTGATTTGGGATTTGGTTTCACACATTCTGGGTACTTACTACACAGCGATATTATTTAGGATAAAAATATACTTTATTGAGAGTAGAAGGGTAGGGGTGAGGGAAAAAGAGGAAGGCTCAAACAGAAAGAAAATATTTCAAAAATGATGATGCCAACATATGTGCAAAGGTACTTGATACACTTGATGTATGTATTGTTAAAAGATCAGTAAGAGCCCCCAATGAAATGATTAATAAAAAGGGGGAAAAAAGAAAAAAAGTAATCTCTTACTTAACTGACTTTCATGTAAAACTATTCTTGACAACATGCAAATGACAGAAAATTGAGAGTTGAAGTAAAAGAAATTGAATTTCACACCAGGTCAATTGAGCTCAACTATTTTAATGAATTGCAATAATTTGTGTCAATATTAGAAAATCTGAATGAGGATCCTGTCACATTCTGGTTGGTAGCTAATCTTGTGATCTTGAAAAGCAAATTTTCCTTCTCTACATTTTATGTTTAGAAATTCCATAATTGGAGCACAATATCATTCCAGAAATTACTAAACATAGAAGTTTTTTAAGGGCAATGTGTTACATCTAGAGAATCCTGGAAGCAATCAAGGAAATGCTAAACTTAGAGGCAGACATCTCATTGATAACAGTAATGTTCTATCCTCTGTCACTCCGATCCTGTTTCTCATTTCTACAGGACAGCCACAAGATTCCCCAGTGTTTCCAATGGAGAACAATTCAGAGGTGACTGAGTTCATTCTTGTGGGATTAACCAATAATCCCACACTGCAGATTCTGTTCTTCCTACTTTTTTTCCTCATCTACCTCATCGCTCTGGTTGGAAACCTAGGGATGATCCTGCTGATCCTGCTGGACGCTCGTCTCCACACTCCCATGTACTTTTTCCTCAGCAACCTCTCTCTGGCTGACTTTGGTTACTCCTCAGCTGTCACTCCCAAGGTCATGGCAGGGCTTCTCACAGGAGACAACGTCATCTCCTATAATCATTGTGCCACTCAATTCTTCTTTTTTGGAGCTTTTGCCATTGCAGAAAGTAACCTCTTGGTTGTAATGGCTTATGATCGCTACGCAGCTGTGTGTAAACCGCTCTATTACACTACCACAATGACAACAAATGTGTGTGCTGCTCTGAGCTTAGGCTCTTATGTCATTGCTTTCTTGGATGTTTCCATCCACACTGGAAACATTTTCAGGCTCTCCTTTTGTAGGTCCAATGTGATTGACCACTTTTTCTGTGATGCTCCTTCGCTTTTGCCCCTCTCATGCTCTGACAGATACATCACGGAGCTAGTTATTTATTTTGTAGTAGCCTTCAATACACTCTTTTCTCTCATGGTAATATTGACTTCTTATATATTAGTGTTTGCTATGATCCTGAGGATGCGCTCATCTGAGGGACGCCAGAAGGCCTTTTCCACCTGTGCTTCCCACCTCACTGCAGTCTCCATCCTCTATGGGATAATCACCTTCATGTACCTACAGCCCAGCTCCAGTCACTCCATGGACACAGACAAAATAGCATCTGTGTTCTATGCCATCGTCATCCCGAT
>NW_022111316.1:3814526-3816272 GCF_000313985.2 Echinops telfairi | reverse complement strand
AGCATCACGTCCTATTCCTGCAACTGCTCTCTCCTGACACTTGTCCAAAGCACCTGAGACAAACGGTTGCCATCCTTGCCTCTAAGGAGTATTCTAGCTTTATTTTGTCCATGACAGATTGTTTGTTCCTTTGGCAGTCCATAGTATTTTCAATATTCTTCCCCAGAAGCATGATTTAAATGCATGTAATCTTCGTCAGTCTTCCTTACTTCATGCCCAACTTACACATGCCTATAAGGCTATTGAAAATATGACCATAGGGGTTAGGCTCACCTTAGCCTTCAAAGCAACATCCTTGCATTTCAACAGTTAAAAAAAGTCTTGTGCAGCAGATTTACCCAACGCCAATCAGGCACTTGACTTCTTGAGGGTTGCTTCCCTGAATATTGATTGTGGACCCAAGGAGGAAGACATCCTTGACAACTTCAATCTCCTCTCCTTTTATGATGATATAACCCATTGGGAGTATAAACAGTAATAGCTAAAGAGATATTGCCTGTGATTGTGGATTTTTTATTTTAAAATCTTCCTCTATAGTAAGTTATTACTTGTGCACTTGCAAATATATATTGATATTGTCATATACCTACATGTTTATTGTTCAAGAAAAACTCATGATATCTTCATATCAATTATTTAAAAATAAATGTCCTGGATTTTTTATTCTGAAATTTTAATTGTAATTGGATTTTGGTAATATATCCTTAAGTATACATGTACTTAATAGAAATACTTAAGAAGGCATTAAAATCAACATCCAATAAAGAAAGACAACATTGTCTTGATGCTCTGTTTTCCTTCTTACCTGATCCTATCTATTTTGTCCAAAACAGTCATTACTATATTGAATGTTCAACAAGATCCAAAGCTTTATGTACAAGTTTATGTCTTGTACCTATACATCATGAAAAAAATTAGGTTTGGGGCATCTTTGTGTCCCTTGGAAAAAGGAATGATAAGATATGTACTGGTCACAGCAAAGTATTATTTGGAAGGAAATTTATATTAATTAAGGCACACATCATAAAAAGAATAAAGAGGTAAAAGTCAACATCTAACTCAACATCATCAATTAGAGAAAGCACAGCATAACAAAATCTCAGCCAGCAGAAGAAAAGGAATCGCTAAGATAAGGAACAGAATAAGTAGTTCAGAAAACCAGAAAAAAATGGGAAGAACTGAAAATATGAGAAGTTGTTTCTTTGTAAAGGTTAACAAAATCGACAAACCAATGGCAAATTTACCAAAGGAAAAGAAGGTGACAATGCAAAAACCATGGCATTGAAATGAAATGGGCAGAATCAATACAGAACAAACCGAAGAAAAGAAATAAGAATACAATGCTATAACACACTTTTCAAAACAAATCTGAAAAACAAAAATATGGAATATTTTCTAGAAACACATAACTAAATTAACAAAGACTGATGTTGAGAATCTCAATAGATAATTTAAAAGAAAGAAAGAAATAGATTAGGTCATTAATAATTTCTAACAACAAAAAATTCCCAGGACCAGACAACATCACCAAAGAATTCTACAAAACAGTCATGAAAATTTAACGCAATATTACTGAAATTATTCCAGAATGTAGAAAAGGACCACAAACGCTCAAACTTGTTTTATGAAACAACCAGACCCTTGATATGAAACTCAGACAAAGACATTACCAGAGTAAAAAATTACAGACCAATATCCTTTATGAACATAGATGCCTAAATTATCAATAAAATCATAGCAAATATA
>NW_022111316.1:3811831-3813565 GCF_000313985.2 Echinops telfairi | reverse complement strand
CTCCAGAAATGAGAGAGACCTACACAAATGGAGATTCATATACGGGAATAGAAATATTGTGAAAATGTCCATACTATGCAGCTATCTATTAATATAAAGCAATTTCAATCCAAATCCCAGAAACATTCTTTAAATTGTTGGAAAAACTCATCCTCAACTTTATATGTAAAGGAAAGAGGCCCATGTTAAACAAAACACCACACACAAAAAAGAAAAAAAACACAGTAGAAGGCTTTTCATTTTTTGACCTCAAAACCTGCTACTAGGCCACCATAATCAAAACAGCTAGGTACTGACCCAACAGAAGATACATAGAGTAATGAACCAGAATAGAGCACCCAGAAATAAACCTCTCCACCTACAGACACTTATTTAGACAAAGCGCTCAGATATATTAAATCAAGGTCAGATAAAATGTCTTCCACAAATAGTGCTAGCAAAATTGAATTTACACTTGTAGAAGATGAAAGCAGAATCCATACCTCATTCTATATACAAATATGAACTCAAGATGAATTAAAAATCTAAAAATAAACACCAAAGTTATAAAATTCATCAATGAAAAAATAGAGACAAACATAACAAATACAAAGGAAGACAAAATAGAAGACTCAGCCTGAAAACCCTCCTGAAAATCAGCTGCATATGTGTATTTAAAGACTTTATCAAAGGAATTAAAAGATAACCCATACACTGAGAAATGAATTGGGGCAACAATATATCAGAAAACAGATTAATCTCAAAAATATATAGGAAATCTACAACACATCAACAAGAAAAATTTTTTAAATCCAATTTAAAACTGAGTGGAGAACATGCACAGACAGTTCACCAAGGAAGACATGGAGGTAGCCAAGAAATATTCACAATCACTAGCTATATTCTGAAAGGGATTACATTAGCATGTCTTGTAGAGTGGGGGGGGAGGGGGGAGGCAGGGGGATGTGGAACAAAACTCATAAAACATAAAGAAAACTAGGCTTACTGGTCAGATAGATAATGGTGAACTATGGTCCTTAGTCCTCTTTCAAGTGTGTGAAGCAGCTCAATTGCATGACTTAATTTTCAGCCAAACAACAGTTCGGTCTACAAAATGTACAATAATAAAAGGGAGGTATACTGTCCTATGAACAAGCAACTCTTCAAGAGGAAAATGGCAGAATTTTCTCAAGGGAAAAGTTCAGAAGGCAGGAACAGTTAGGAAAATGGGAGGAATGGAAGCGAACAAACAAAAAGGGATGAAGTGAAATAAGTGATGTTACTTTGTGGGGACTGCAAAAAGTGACATGAAAAACTGTTTATAAATTTTTGGATGAAAAACTGATGTGTAGCATGGAAATATTGTCAGATACTAAAGATCTAATGAAAGGAAGCAGAACCTTTTCAGAGATGTGCTAAACGCTGGGCCCCCAAAATCAGAAGGTGCTCAAAATGTAACTGAGGAATAAAGGCTTGGGGAGTGGAGCCTTAGGGATCTGTATTTGCTGATGGGGTACAACTCAAGATGAGAAGAGACAGTTGCAGGAATCTACTATTAATCGAAATTTGAAATGAACTAAACTAAATGTGACTGTAGGAAAATTGGAAGTCATCAAAAATAAAATAGAACACATCATAGGCGTTGATGTGCTGAAATGCTTGGTATTAGCCATTTTGAATTAAAAAAATTATATGGTATCATTTGCTATGCTGGGAATGACACAATCAAGAAGAATGGTATTGCATTTATTGTCA
>NW_022111316.1:3806113-3808533 GCF_000313985.2 Echinops telfairi | reverse complement strand
CAGGATGTGCTCCACTCTCTCTTCCTCCTCCTTTTTTGCTAACGTGTGCTCTGATCAAACATGTCACTCTCCCTGAGCTTTAGCTTTGATGTTGTCCTCTGAAGTAAATTCTTCTGTGGAGATGGGCTGCTGTCCACATAGTTGGGATTGGGGCTGGCCCCTCAGACCTCTCTGCTGGTTTTCTGCTTCATGCCGGTATGTTGCATTCACATCTTGGATAAACAGGTTGAAGTCTGGTCCCTCTTTCCCTGTGGAGATATAAACTATACCCTCCCCTTGGGTGGGTTGGAACCCTGTGCCCCTCAACCCATTTCTTTTTATTTTCTTCTCCCCCATATATATCTTTTTATTTTATTTTCCCTTTTTAGTTGGCTACCATATGTGTCCCTGGATTTGATCTGGTCCCTGCCATACTACCTGGACCTCACCCCAGGAATGTTTATATACAGTAGCTTTTTCCTTATGCCCCTTTTGCAATTTTTTAAGCTTACCTCAGTGGACTCATGTTGTACTTGTCCTTTTGAGCTTGGCTTACTTCAGTTAGCATAATTTCCGCTAGTTCTAATGCAGCGATGTGCTTCATGCATTCATCACGACTTTTCAGTGATGCATAGTACTCCATTGGCAAATACAATTTTTAAACAACCAATACACACATGAACTTCTCCAGATTGAGTACACAAAAGTCAACTTGACCACATCTGTGAGAAGAAATGCTGAAGCTCAAGACCAGTAGTTAAAACCAGACCAGGGGCTGATTGTGGAACAGATCATTAATTGCTCATAGTTAAGTTTAGTTTGAAGCTTAAGACAATTAAAACAAGTTCATTAGAACCCCAAAATGGGCTTAAGTATATCCCACAAGAATTTTGAGAAGATTTCAAGAACACTTGGTACACTGAACACTAATGACAGAAGACCTGGTGACCTGTTGGGGGGACATCGTGAACATCATTCATGAAGAGAACTGAAGGTCATTAAAAAGACAGGAGAGAAAGAAAAGACCAGTGTGGATGTCAGAAGAGACTCAGACTTGTTTTTAATCAAAGAGTAGCTAAAGCAAATGCAAGAAATGAACAGAACATGTCAAAGGGCAGCTTGAGAAGATAAAATAAAACCTTCTGATGAAATATGCAAAGGCCTATATATAGTTAGAAAACGAAAAAGGAAGTACATAATTAGCGTATATTAAACCAAAATAACTCAGTGTGGCAGTTATATAATGTCCTGTCAATTTGACTGAAGGAGTGGAGTCTAGCCTGTCAATCAGGTCACAACTTGGTGATCTCAATTGGAGGTCCGGAGCAGAGAAATAGCTTACTGGATGCTGGACCCAGTCTCTCTCTCTCTCTTCCTTCCCTTTCCTGCTTTTGAAACACTGTCCCTGCAAGACATTCCTGATGACAAGTCAGATGGGGCTACGCTGATGGAACCAGAGCCCTGGAGCTGGAGGAACCATGTGGAGACCCACGCCATAGCTGAGATGCTTTTACCACAAGTGGATCCACAAAAATTTCCACCTACTGGCCTGTGATCTTCCTGCATTCAGCATTATAGCATGTGTTGCCTGAGGCTTAAGAGAAATTTATAGACTGATATCAGACATATGGAATAATATTGGACTTATGAACTTGATCTGGACTGGGGTGGGATGTTTTCTCAATATACAATGGCTCTTTTATATAAAGCTCTTTCATATACACATATGAGTGTATATGAATTTGTTTCTCTAATCAACCCAGACTAACGCACTCAGTAAAACCCAGACCTTGAGTTGTAATCTTGAAAGATTCTATAGGAAAAACATTGAATGATGCAGGAAGCATCAAAAGAAGATGGAAAGAATGCACAGAACCACCATAATAGAAAATATGGAAGATAGCTATTTGGCTAACTGACTACAAGTGATCCAAATTTGTACCCATTCCAAAGAAAAGTGAGACCATAGAATGCTCAAATTATAGAACAATATTGTTGCTATAACATGCAAGTAAATTTTGCTGAAGATGATCCAATTGGGGTTGCAGCCATGGATTAATAGAGCTGCCAGAGGTTCATGCTGATTTCAAAAGAGGATGTGGAACAGGGATCAAAGCAGGTGTCACATGGATCCTGGCTGAAAGCAGAGAATGCCAGAAAGATGTCTGCTTGTGGTTTATTCAGTATGCTAAGGCATTCAAATCAGTGGGTCATGACAAATTATAGCGACCCTTGAGAAGAATGGGAATTACAAAACACTTCATTCTGAACCTATAAATTAATTATGAAGTAGTCATGTTAACAGAACAAGGGCATACTACATGATTTAAAATCAGGAAAGGTGAGCTTCAGGCTTATATCCTCTCAACACACTTATTGTATCTTTATGCAGAACAAATCATCAGAGGAGTTGGACAATATGATGAAGAATGTGGCATCAA
>NW_022111316.1:3796259-3805814 GCF_000313985.2 Echinops telfairi | reverse complement strand
CTTGATCTACAATCCATTTTCATTAGCCCAAAGAGCCAGAGACACTGGGTAAACCTGCTGCACAACACTTTGGGGTGTTGAAAACAAGGATGTGGCTTTGAAGAGTTAGGTGCACCAGACCCAACCCATGGTATTTTCAATTGCCCCATAGATACGTCAAAGTGGGATATGAAATAAGGAAAACAAGAAGAATTGACGCATCTGAACTGCGGTGCTGGAGAAGTATATTGACAGTGCCATGGACTGAAAAAGGGCAAATAAATCTATATTGGAAGAAATACTGCCAGAGTGCTTCTTAAGGCAAGGATAGTGAGAATTCCTTACAAACTCTGAACATATTAGGCAAGACCAATCTATGGGGAAGAACATTGGGCTTGGTAAAGTAGAGGGGCTGCGAAAAAGAGGAAGACTCTCAAAAAGGTGAATTGGCACAGTCCCTGCAACAATGGGCTCAAGCTTAAGAACAGTTGTGAGGATGGTGCAAGAGTAGAGAGTGTTTCCTACTGGTGTGCATAGGATAACCAAGGGTCGTAACTCAATGGCACCCAGCAGAAGCAGGTTTATGTATTGCCTGCCTTCTCTATTAAAATGAAACACCTGGAATGCAGTACCATGTTTACCTAGCTTGGATCAATGTAAGCAGGTTCAACGTTATGGATAAAACTCATTAACATCAATGGACAGTTGAAGGAATGGATCTTTTATTTTTATCCAAGGTGCAAAGATTTGTACTGAATTAAGGGAAGCAATGACTCCCGAGTCCAAAATATTTGTTTCATGACAGACTCTGTCATATCAAACTGATTCCACGGAAGTAACACTGTCGGCTTGCTTTGTTCATTATTGTGCAGGTTAATTTGAGTCATGCCCGTGTGCTGGTCTTTTCTCTCAGCAAGCAGAGCTGGATCTCCATAGACATTCTAATTGTATGCTCCTTAATTGTACAACAAAGTGTTTGGCTTGCCCTTTGTCCCCTGAGAGCTCCACGACTGAATAACTCCTTTCTGGCTCCTAGTTTTTAACCTGTCCCTTTCCCATATAAATCCAACGGGCATCATAATAAAGCCAAAAGCCAAAAGGTCAGAGCCCCTTTGACCATTATTTCAGATATCTGATCATTACTACCTGCTTCTTTCAAGAGTGACGTGCCTTAAAATTGTACTATTTCTGAGAGACTTAAATAGTGAGTAAGGAAAGGGTTTGCAAATAATAATGGGATTGATTATCATTAAGATTACTACTCTTATTTTCCCATTTCATTAGCAATCTCCTTTTGAGAGGCTTTTTCTAGGGGTCACTTTTTAAAACATTCGATTGTATACATGAGTATGTTGAGTGGCTATTTATGAAGTCAGAATAGGAGATTAAGGCTCAGAATTCACATTAGCGAATTCCAAAGCCAGTAAACCCTTTTCTTTTTTTTACGCCCCTCATGCCAACCAGACACCTCAAAACTTTTGGATAGGCGATAAAAAAGAACTTCAAAGTAGGATATCTATTGTCTGTCATGAGCTGAGTTCTGATGAGAGAGTCCCAAAGGTATCAGAGAGAAGACTAGCATGTTACATTGCTCAGGGGGAAAAAATATCAAATCTAGTCAATGAAAATTTGCCAGGACAGAGGTAAACAGAAAAACACAACAAGGTAGACATTTGTCATTTGTAAGTTTAGACTTTTGTGAAAACGTTTCTTGATTATTTTTATTTTTAAAATATGTTTAAACTATTTGTTTCATATAGTCAAAGGTAACATGTGAGAAATCCCATGGAGACCCAACTGGAACATTTGAATTTATTTTATGGCATAGTGGAAAGGAACAAGATGGCTTTGCAAACTTCCTTTGACAGGTAGCAAACTACATGACATTGAATAAGTTATTCAAACTATTTCTATCTCGGTTCTCTCCATCAAAAATGTGATAAGTTGAATTATTTTGATAATTTCTATATTTGATGAGAAAATCAAGTAATCTATCAATAGGAAACGTTATAATAATTTGAATGCCTATAGTAATATTTCAAAAGAGCACAACAAAAGAGGAGAGAATGCTGTTGGAGATCAGTTATGGAATGTGTTGAAATAAATGGAGAGCTGTGAAAACACGGAGAGCAGAAGAGAACATGCAGCAAGGAGGACACCTGAACTCCAGACATGATGCTGCCGCTAAAGACTTGCCTGGTGCTACACGACCATTTTCTAAACTATTAGATGGACTGGCGGATTGATTGTCATATAAATGGGATCACTTTCAGGGTGATGCTTAAGTGAATGAAGCACCAATACACTCTCCGAGAGAATGGAGACTCAAAAGCGCACATAATTTGCATCATTTGGTGTCTGCGTCTCAGCCCACTAAACATGCAGAGCTCAGGGAATGTGTCTTTATACCACTGGAGGCCTGGAGTTTAGCCTACAAGGTGGAACCATGTAGTCACTTCCTTACTGCTTATGGAGAGAATGACTGAGGGAACAACAGTCAGCACTGATCTACCTCATTGGCTAAGGTCACTAAAGATCCACATTATCTTAAAATTGTTCTAAGATTTGAGGGAAAACGATTTGGATTCAATGTAAGAATTACAGATGCAGTTTTTTTCATTCAGTGAAGATTGAGAAATTTATGTTAGCTGCTCAAAGTCATGAAAGGTAGTGAGTATATTGATTTCCATGTGCAAATTTTGTGTCCATATTAGAAAATGTAATATAGAAATCTGACTTCTTTGGTCACTACTTAATTTTGTGATTTTACATAAATCATTTTGTGATTTTACATAAATCATTTTCCATCACTGCATTATAGTTTAAACTGCTTGTGAAGTTGGAGGATTAGGTTGTATGCTATCCCATATCCTTTTTCCTCTAAATCCTATATGCCAGCAATAAATATTCAACAAATTTCATTTTCATAGCCATGTTTTAGGTCCTGAAGACAATCATTGTAATACTAAAATAATACATATACCAACATATTCAGGGTCTTAATTATTAATCTGATTCTGCTTTCTCACTGCTATAGGACGGCCACATAAGATCTATATGATCCCAATGGAAAACAGCACCGAGGTGACTGAGTTTGTACTGTTGGGGTTAACCAGTGACCCACAACTTCAGATCCCATTCCTCGTAACATTCCTTGTCATCTACCTCATCACTCTGGTCGGAAACCTGGGGATGATGCTGCTGCTCTTTTTAGACTCTCATCTCCACACACCCATGTACTTTTTCCTCAGTAACCTGTCTCTGGCTGACTTTGGTTACTCCTCAGCTGTCACTCCTAAATTGATCGTTGTGCTTCTCACAGGGGACAACATTATCTCTTACAATGATTGTGCTACTCAGTTTTTCTTTTTTGTAACCTTTATCACTGTGGAAACTTTCCTCCTAGCATCCATGGCTTATGATCGCTTCATAGCAGTGTGCAAACCCCTGCATTACACCACCATAATGACAAGAAAAGTATGTGCTTATCTAGTCATGGGCCCCTATGTCTGTGGTTTTCTGGATGCTTGCATCCACACTTGGAACATTTTCAGGCTCTCCTTCTGTCGATCCAATGTGATTGATCACTTTTTCTGCGATGCTCCTCCCCTTCTGACTATTTCTTGCTCTGACAGATACATCACTGAGCTGGTAATCTTTTGTGTAGTAAGTTTCAATGTTCTCTCTTCTATCGCAGTAATCTTGATATCCTACCTGTTCATACTGACCACCATCCTGAGGATGCGCTCATCTGAAGGACGCCACAAGGCCTTTTCTACCTGTGCTTCCCACCTCACTACAGTCTCCATTTTCTATGGGACAGCCAGCTTCATGTACCTACAGCCCAGATACAGTCACTCCATGGGCACTGACAAAATGGCATCCCTGTTCTATGCCATCTTTGTCCCTATGCTGAATCCTCTGATCTATAGTCTTCGGAACAAAGAAGTCAAGGCTGCCTTCCAGAGGCTGATGGGAAGGCAAAGTCTCCTGCATGATTGATATTGTGCTTGGCATAATTCAATAGAAGGTGGATTCATTTGACACAGGTTTATCTGTAAAAAATATTTACCTTCTTCAGTAAACTATTTAAAATGTATATTTTTTATAAATGGTGGATAAGGATCTCTGGATGGTTAACGTGTTCAACTGTTCTCCAAATGTTGAGTTTGTGTGCATTTGAGGCACTTGGGAAGTAAGGTTTGATTATTGACTTTTTAAAAACCAGCTACTGAAAATTCTATGAATTGCATGTAGTCCACAAAGGCGATATATTAAATCCTATTTTGATGAGTATTAACTGTGGTCTTAAAAGTTTGGAAATGGTCATTTATAAAGCTATTAGTGCAACTGCTAGTCTTTTCCCATGTGGAGCAAAGAAGAGTGAAAGCATTGTAGATATTAGGAAACAATAAGTCCAACAGATTAATGAACCACACAAACCTCTACCTCCCTAACTCTGAAATAAGAACTAGATCATGCCTGACTACTGGATAAAAGTATTGGTTAAGGGTTGGGCTTTTAACAGCATGATCAGCAGTTAGAAAAGACTAGCCACTCCACAGAAGACAGAAGATGCTTTCTCTGCTCATAAAGCACTACAGTCTCACAGGGGTAGTTCTACCCTGTCCTATAAGGTCACCATGAGTCAAAATCAACTTGATGGTACTGATAATACCTAACTACTTCTTTTGTTACTCGAAATGAATAGAGATCAATTATTGTACCTTGCATGACTTATTAAGAACCCGAGTCTACACAACAAACAGTTCTCATTTTCTCACAATCTTCAAATCTTGGAAATTATATCCTCAATTGGCATCAAGTTAAAGAATTTCATGGGGTTTGTTTTCTCAAGAATTATATTATTGTCTTTAAGAACCACAAAGTTGATATTTTCTTTTGGTGAAATGTTTAGGGAAGAAACACAAAATATTAAAAGCACAGACTTTGTGGTCTGGCTCCCAAATATAAAATATGTATTAAAATAATAAATATTGAATTTGGTTTCATTTTCTACTAATTGTCTAGTCAAACAAATTATTTAATTTGTGTGTGTCTCTGTTCATCTTAAAAATCGAGATGTTTGCGGGTGATATGGAAGTATAAGATACTTGGAAAACTGCCTAGCATAGTAAGCACATGTTGGGTTGTTACTGCAAAGTCAGCAGTTCAAACCTACCCATCACTCCTCAGTAGAAAGATGAAGCTATCTACTCCTGAAAAGATTTTACGTCTTGGAAACCTACTTGGTTGTTAGCAGTCTAAATCAACTCAATGGCAGTGAATGTCACAACTGTCAACTCTTATTATGGTAATTAACATGGATAGTTATCCATCAAGCAGGATTGGGTCATCTGCATATGGCAGGTGGTGGTTGAAAATGTATACAACCGAACAGGTACCAATTCAACCATTTCTATCTGCAGAGTTCAGTAACACTGAATACTCTCTTCATGTTGTGCATTCTCACTCTTTTTCTGAGTAGTTCCTCCTCCCCATTAACAGACACAATCCCAGTGCCACACTCTTCTTCACGTCATCCAGCTTCTCTGATTATTTTCTCAGCGCAAAGATTGAATAAGTATGGTGAGAGGAGATAACCATGATGGACATCTTTCCTGATTTTAAACCATGCAGTATTCCTTTTTTCTGTTCACACAAATGCCCCCGATCCATGTGCAAGTTCTACATGAATGAGCACAGTGAAGAGTTGTGGAATTTCCATTCTTCTTAAGCTTATTCATAGTTTGTTATGATCCACACAGTCCAATGCCTCGGCAAAATTAACAAAACACAAACTACCAAATAAGTAGTGGGTGGGGACCGTGGTGGAAACATATCAGTACCCCAGCTTCACTTTTTGCCATTTCCCCCTTCTTCCATCTTTCCTGTATTGTCCTCTGGTGCTTGCCACATCCCTGACCCCCTCACGCCCACCACCCACCCCCCAAGCAGCATTCATGTACATACAATAACAGTACCAAAGAAGTAAGAATGCCCACACTCAAGGTGGTTTTATTTCTTCACTTTATTTTATTTTGTTGCTTTTGTATTTTTTTCTGTTATAATACGTTCTTTTCTTTATTTTTTCTTTCTTGCTATCTTCCACTTCCTCTTCCAGTGTCCTCTTCTGGTGAGACCCTACCATCCTAATACAAATTCCCTACACATTAAAGCAGATTTTGGCACATCAACCTAAACAAAGGATTTTGCTTGTCTTCCCCTCTCTGAGTATGAAAACATGTTTATTATCAGGCTGCCATAATTACCGAACTACAGCACCCATATCCAAGCCACACCTAAGTCTTTTTGTTCCTGTTATTGTTGTTTTAACATAGTAATTTTATTGATGAACACTGGTATTTAGTTTAAAATAGTAAACATGAACATATCAAATTGTTATAACTGCTCCTTGTATCAAAAGTAATAAACTATTCATTTCTCTTGCATTTATATATATTTTAATAATTTTATTGGGGGCTTGTGCAATTCTTATCACAATGCATTCATCCATCCATTGTGTCAAGCACATTTGTACATTTGTTGCCCTCATCATTCTCAAGACATTTGTTTTCTGCTTGAGCACTTGGTATCAGCTGCTCAGGTTTCCCTTCCCTCCCTGCTCCCCCCTCCCTCATGAACCCTTGATAATTTATAAATTATTATTACTTTGTCATATCTTACACTGTCCTACATCTCCCTTCACCCAATTTTCTGTTGTCCATCACCCAGGGAGGAGGTTATATGTAGAACCTTGTAATTGGTTCCCCCTTTGTACCCCACCCTCCCTCCACCCTCCTGGTATCACCACTCTCAGCACTGGTCCTGAAGGGATCATCTGTCCTGGATTCCCTGTGTTCCCAGTTCCTTTCTGTACCAGTGTACATTCTCTAGTCTAGCCAGATTTGTAAGGTAGAATTGGGATCATGGTAGTGGTGGGTGGAGAGTGGGGTGGGAGGAGGAAATATTTAGGAACTAGAGGAAAGTTTTATGTTTCATTGTTGCTATCCTGCACCAAGACTGGCTCATTTCCTTCCTGCGACCCTTCTATAAGGGATGTCCACTTGCCTACAGATAGGTCCCCAATCTGCACTCCCCCCATTCACAATGATTTGATTTTCTGTCCTTTGATGCCTGATACCTGATCCTTTCAACACCTCGTGATCTCACAGGCTGGTGTACTTCTTCCATGTGGGCTTTGTTGCTTCAGAGCTAGATAGCCACTTGTTTACCTTCAAGCCTTTAAGACCACAGACACTATATCTTTTGTTAGCAAGGGGGCATCAGCTTTCCTCACCACATTTGCTTATGCGCCCGCTTTGTCTTCAGCAATCATGTCTTCAATTGAGGGAATACTTGAGTGAAGACTCAGTGTCCATCTGCTACCTTAATACTAAACCTATAGATATATGCCAGAGATCTATTTCCCCATCCTCATTTAGAAATATATTTACATATGTACATGCCTTTATTTAGACCTCTATAAATGCCCTTTACCTCCTAGTTCTTTCCATACCTAAGTCTTTTGTCTTCTCTACCCTTCGGTCTTCCTTTTCCTGCATATTCACCCACTATCACTTTCTGCCCTCTCTCTTTTTCCTTGTGAAATATATATCCATGGGACTTATTAATTCTGATTACATCTTAAGATAAATTTTCTCATTAGTTTTACAAATCTGTTGGCCTATCCAGAATTCTGGTTTTTATTATTATCATTAAATTCATTTGATTTTCTCTTCTTACCCATCCCACTTTTGCACTTGCCCATGTCTCTCCCCTTTTCTCTATTTCACCACCATATATGTTTACCAGTGTCTTTTATAACACTCCCACATCAGTAGAGAGAGCCAACTAATTCTACATGACGCATCAATACACACACCACTAATACCTCTACTATGATGCCAAGGAAACAGTAATAAACAACAGTGAACCCAGAAAAATCAAGAAAAACCAACACAAACAACTCAGAATCACATAAACTCAGTGGAGTATTCTGAAGAAGAGGCTCTGAAACTATCATAAATAGAATTCAAAAGAATAATGTCATTTCAAGAGATGTGGGGGACCCTCATGAGGACAACTAAAGAAATTAAAAAATGCAAATTCTTAAACCAGAAGATAGAAAATGAGATAACATATTTAAGCAACATAATAAAACACATGAAGGAAAGAATGGGAAAAGAAGGAAAGCTGAGTCAGTGAGTTCAAAGAAAATCACTCTGGCTACAATTGAGGAGAGAAACAATCAACAAGAATAAGAACAAAAAGCAAGGAAATCCAAGGAAAACCTGAGAATGGTGTGGGATACAAGAAGAAATGGAAAATATATACAGAGAAAATAGTATGAGAAATCATGGAAGAAAATTTCACCAACAGCGCAAAGAAGGAAAAAATAACTATTGCAGAACCTGAGAGAACCCAAAGTAAGATTGAGCCCAAAAGAAAATCATCATACCAAATCTATAATTTCAAGGAAAAGGAGAGAATTCTGGAGACAACTGGACAAAAAAAAAGAACAGTCATCTACACAGGAATACTCATAACGATAAGTTAGGGCTTCTCAGCAGAAAATATGCAGGCAAGAAGACATTGGAGTGACATACGAGGAGTACCCCCCAAAAAAACAGAACTGCACTGGGCAGAGTGTAGCTTTTGTAGTATGCATTTTTTCCCACTTGGTGAGCATTGAGCAACTCACTCTGAGTTGGTGCACCCAGTGGCATTGCCTGGGAAGGTTCTCTCTGGTCACAGTGAATTTTTTTTTGTAAAATTAGTTGCGCTCAAACCTTGTTTTTTTCTGATGGCCAAATTAAGAGAATAGCATGCAACTGTGAAATTTTCTTTCCTGCTAGGGAAAAATGCTGCAGAAACTGTTATGATGCTAAACACAGCTTACAATGACAGTGTTATGGGAAAAATTCGAATGTACACATGGTTTTCTTCTTTTAAAAAAGTTGATATGTCAATTTATGATAAACCTTATTCTGGACATCTGTCAACTTCCAGAATACATGAAAATGTTGACTCCTAGTGCATTTTGAGTTCATTCCACCAGGTGAGGCAGTTAATCAAGCTTTCTATTAAGAGGTTCTAAAAAGATTGTGTAACAGTGTGCCACAAAAAATAGGCCTGATTTGTGGCAGACAGGAGACTGGTTTTGCAACCACAACAAGGGCCTGTGCACGCAACCATCTGAGTGCAGCAGTTTGGGGCATAAACAGCATGCATCTCTTGCCCCATGTACCTTACTCACCTGAACTTGCTTTCTGTGACTTTTTTTGTTGTTCCTGAAAATGAAGAGGGACATGAAAGAACAGCAATTTGATGACATAGAAGACTTGAAGGAAAAAGGAGGTGCTGCCAGCCATCCATCCAGATGAGTTTGAAGAATGTTTCCAATAATGTAATTGCAGATTTGATAAATGGATTAAGTGTAATAGAGAGAACTTTGAAGGTGATAAGGCTGTTTTGTAAAATAATTTAAATACATAGATTTGGAAAACAAATTCCGTTTTCAGGAGGAGGAACCACCTCATATATCAAATTCTGAAAGAAAGAAAACAAAAAAAA
>NW_022111316.1:3793770-3795607 GCF_000313985.2 Echinops telfairi | reverse complement strand
TAATCATTTCTATCATATATTATGTCAGTACAGTTATACAGATGTCCTCAAACATTTTAAACAGTGGGCCAGTTTATTGTCCCTCAGACCCATTGGAGGGCCAGACTATAGTTATTTTTAAAAACTATGAACAAATTCCTATGCACATTGCACATATCTTATTTTGAAGTAAAAAAACAAATGGGGCAAAAATATCTGGTGGACCAGATAAATGTCCTCGGCAGCCCGCTTGTGGCCCACGGGCCATAGTTTCAGGACCCCTGGTACAATATGTAGAAGAAATTAATATACTCACTGTACAGCCAGATCCTAAGAACAATCCTCAAAACAGTCAAATTCAACCCCTTCTTTTTCCCATTTATCCCATTTATATGCAATATGGCCTTAGGCCTCTGGTAGGATCAAGCAAGGGATAGGTCTTCTGTGAGCCATTTTGACTAAGCAGACCAGCTTTTGCATCAGAAAAGTCTAAGTGATATTTTCACCCCATTGAGCTGCAATTTAGCATCCATTGATTTATTTGCTGCATTTCAGGTAGGAATAACAAATGAGAGCATCTAAGAATAAAAAGTTCCACCTCTTATACCCTTTCCAGATAAACTGAAGAAACTGTGTGGCCATATCTGACTATCCAAAGAAGACGAATCTGAATTCCATTCAACTGCCATAAATCAAAGATCAGAATAACCTCCAGTCTCTACATGAATGATTGGTTTAGCACCCTACTCAACTGATACTATGTTGTGTTTAGCCAGATTGCCGAGAGAAAAAATTCAGTAGACCTCATCTATAAGTGCTATCTAGTCATGGGCCCTGATGTCTGCGGTTTTCTGGATGCTTGCATCCACACTGGGAACATTTTCAGCCTCTCCTTCTATAGATCCAATGTGATTGATCAGTTTTTTAATGATGCTCCTCCCCTTCTGGCTGTCTCATGTTCTGACTGATATGTCACTGAGTTGGAAATCTTTTTTTGTACTAAGTTTCAATGTTCTCTTTTCTATTACAGTCTTGATATCCTACCTGTTCATACTGACCACCATCCTGAGGATGCGCTCATCTGAAGGACGCCACAAGGCCTTTTCTACCTGTGCTTCCCACCTCACTACAATCTCCATTTTCTATGGGACAGCCAACTTCATGTACTTACAGCCCAGATACAGTCACTCCATGGGCACTGACAAAATGGCTTCCCTGTTCTATGCCATCTTTGTCCCTATGCTGAATCCTCTGATATATAGTGTTTGGAACAAAGAAGGCAAGGTTGCCTTCCAGATGTTAATGGGAAGGCAAACTCTCCTACATGAGTGGAGGTTTACTTATTTAGAATTCAATAGAAGGTGGTATCATATAGATAGCATTCATTTGTGGAAGGGAAATAATAAAAAATACCCTCTTCAATTCATGGTGCTGGAAAATTCTTGCTGCAGAAAAATGAAGCAAGACCCTTACCTCACTCCATACACAAGAATAAACTCAAGGCAGATCACAGACCTTGAGGTTAAACCCGAAACAATTAGTGCCATCAATGAGGGAATTGGGTCAAACCTGAGAACCTTGGCACAGGGATTACATAGGCTACCGGAAATCAGGAAGGACACCAACACAAATTGACCAGTGGGACATACTAAAAATAAAACAATTATGTACATCGAAAGAATTCACCAAGACTGTAATAAGAGAGACTACAGAATGGGAAAACATCTTTGGCAATTACATATTACAAAGGCCTTATTACTAAAATCTATAACACACTGCTAAACTACAAGAGAAAAACCAATTGTCCACTCAGGAGGTGGGCAAAGGACCTGAGCAGGAGTTCCTCAGGGACAGAAAT
>NW_022111316.1:3789767-3790908 GCF_000313985.2 Echinops telfairi | reverse complement strand
ATAATAATAATAAATAGTGAATGAATAAACATAAAATAAGGGAATGTTAATAAACCCTTTGAAGAAGAATGCAGATGAAAAGACTGTATGCAGGAAGGAGAATGGATAATTTACAAAGAGAGTCAAGGGGCCCCTCGATGCTAGGAAAGCATTTAGGCAGAGCACTGAAGGAAGAAAGGAACAGTCCAATCTGAGAGAACACCAAGTGCAAAGACACTGAGGCAGGACCATGTTTGGAGTTTTCAAGAAATAACAAAGAAATCAGTGAAGATGATGGAAAGTGAAAGCCTGAGGAAGTTGCAAGAGATAACAGGACTCAACTAGAGTATAAATACATAAGCAGCTTCATTATTCCAAAGCAGTTAAAAACAGAAAGACTTGTAACATTAATAATATTCTGAGTGCATCTTTAAACAATGTGAAATGTTGGTGCTGTTTAGTAAATTGTAACTCAGCAACTCCATGCAACACAGTAGGTGTTTTTAGGCATTGTCCTATCAGTTCTGACTCTGAGGAGTCTTTGGACAACAGAACAGAACACTGTCCAGTCCTGGGCCAGCCTCACAATTGTTGTTAATGTTTGAACCCATCCAGGCAGCTGCTGTGTCACTCTATCTTGTCAAAGATCTTCATCTTTTTTTTTTTCATTGCCTCGCTACTGTATCAAGGATGATGTCTTTCTCCAGGGACTGGTCTGTCCTGACAACATGTCCAAGGTATGTGAGATAAAGTCTCACTATCTTTGCCTTTCAGGAACATTCTGTCTGTACTCCTTCCGGGAAAGATTTGTTTGCAACACAGTTGAATTGGTTAACTGGGGACCCAAAGCCATTATCTCTATAGGAACCAACTGCAGATCTTGCCCCCACAGATCCTTTGAGTGTGTTAAAACCATCAACTTTGAGATTACATATTTATTGCTTAACCATTGTAGCACTGGAGCTTCATTAAAAATTAGTAATCAAATACAATTAGGAAATGTTTTTATTTTATCTTCTTTTCTCTATGTCACATGGCAATTACGTTTCTTTGGAATTGCGATATGAACGTGTTGATTCTAAAAATTGACTCATTGAGATAGAAGTATTAATTCATTTTCAATAAATTTTATTTCCCATAAAAATGTGCCAACACAAAAGCA
>NW_022111316.1:3785291-3786430 GCF_000313985.2 Echinops telfairi | reverse complement strand
TGCTCGGCACAGTAGTTGCTGTAATATTGTTGCTGGGATGAAGTAATGGTCTCCCTCTCTATTCAGAAATGGGAGGCAACATTCAAGGCTTCAAGTTCTGAGTGAGAGTCAAGTAAGAAAACTTCATCTGCAACTTAGCCTTTTCTGGGACACTAGGTGCACTTGAACCACTCTTGTACTTTCTACTGCCCATCATTCTGTGCCAGTTACTCAATGTGAGAAACTCAGAACGGTCACTCTCCCCCCCACCTCAAACCTTTTTATTGGGAGCTAATACAGATATCACAAGATTCCATGGTTCAACGACAGCAAGCAGTATTGTACAATAGCTATCACAATCAGTTTCAAAACATTCTCTTTCTTCATGAACTACTTGATTTCATCTCCCCTTTTTCCTCACCCCTCCACTACTGCACCCCCCAAGGAGCCCTTGTTCTCCTTGCTGTCTCTATAGCTTCATCAATCCTGAGTTTCAAACGCCAAAACACATACACGAAAATTCAAGAGCACTACCCCTAGCGACAAGATACATCAGAACTCAACCCCAATATGAAGACGAAAAATGAAAGAAAGAAAAGTGAAAAAAAAAAAAAGGCACCCACAAAAATGTTGAAAACCATATCAAACCTAAGGAGTATGGCACGGGGGTGGGGGGAGGCGTGTAAACCAACTGATAAGGTTTTAATTGTTGAAGTCATTTTAATCTCCTGTACTCATCTTGCCAATGTAATCTGTTTCATTAAATTTTCTTTCAGTTTAGTATTTGAATGAATTTCCTTTTTAAAAGCCACTTCTTAGCGATCAGGACAGACAATTTATGGGTCAGTTGTTTTCCTGCAGACCTTCGTTTGCATTTGAATTTCATATTTTTGGCAGGGCATCTATTTTCTGGTAACTACTATACTCCATCATCTTCCTCCTTCTTTCTAGTCATTTCACAACTTTACTTTAAATTTCTAGTCCGGAAAGTCAATTGTGTTTACCTAAATCTGATCCATATTTAGAGATCCTATAACTTTTACAAGGTTCTCAGTTAGCATAGTGGTTCAGTTCTGGGTTACTAACCAAACAGTCAGTGGTTGAAACCCATTAACCTCTTTTCAGGGGAAGGATGTGGCAGTTTGCTTTCTCGTAGCTAT
>NW_022111316.1:3784122-3785191 GCF_000313985.2 Echinops telfairi | reverse complement strand
AGTATATGCTATATTCTAGCACCACTAACAAGAGGCTCAGGTGGCACAAGGGAGAATGAGGAGGGCTTTCTACTCTGTCAGTCTCAGCAACTAATGGAGCGCTCTACCGTACTTTGAGTTTGCATGACTCAACGGCAGAGAACTCAGTTTTTGGTTTGGTGGCACAAGGGTTAAGCAGTCATCTGCAACCCCTAACTCAGTTGTTCAAACCCAAGAGGGGCCTCATGGGAGAAAATATCTGGCAACCTGCTCCTGTAAAGATTACAGCCTAGGGAAAATATGGGGAAATTCTACTCTCTCACCTAGGCTTGCGTTGCTTGGGGTAGATTCAACAATACATAGCCACCACAATGCTATTTATAAGAACACTATACATATGACTATATCTTGGTGGAAATCAATCCTAGTGGTGCAATGTCTTAAGTGTTAGGCAGTTCAAACCCATGAGTCATTCTATGGGAAGAACATGAGACCATATCTTCTCTTAGAGATGTACACTCTTGGAACCTAAGCAGTAGTTCATTTCACTCTGTCCTTTCAGGACCATTATGAGCCCAAATCATGTGTGTGTATGTTGATCTTGTTTAATCTTCACAAAAATGTTTTAAGTACTCTGACATATTCACAAATTAGAAAACAGAAATTAAAAGTTATGTATGTCCTAATATTCCACATCTAATATGAGGAAGACCCAAGATTCAGACCCATGTCTCATGGATTTCACAGTCTCTGCACAGTCAACTCCTCCAATTGTGTTAGAAGTAGCTATTAAAGTAACATGTCTTCTAGAAGTAGTTATAATGATGGGATTTCAGGGTAAAAATATTAAAATTAAGTTTTTATTTCACTAATTTTATGATTATTCTTCTAAAGTCTAAAGAACTGTCATTCAAACTGAGCAAACAACAGGTCAATAGATAGTAAACAAAATTAGAGCAACATTTACCAACACTTAATGAAAGCCACATTTATCTTTTATGTTTTCCATCCTCCTTAGGCAGGTGTTAAGGTGTTTCATAAAAAAACACTGAACTATATAGTGAGGGAAATATTTGTCATTGAGACTGTA
>NW_022111316.1:3782492-3783911 GCF_000313985.2 Echinops telfairi | reverse complement strand
AACACTTAATGAAAGCCACATTTATCTTTTATGTTTTCCATCCTCCTTAGGCAGGTGTTAAGGTGTTTCATAAAAAAACACTGAACTATATAGTGAGGGAAATATTTGTCATTGAGACTGTAACAGGTCAATAAAAATACCAATAGAATAATCATGAATTGTGTTATGAGCTCAACTAAGAAGCAAGATTACTTTCTTACTTTTTTGCATGTATTAATTACCCTTCTTACTGAAGAATGAGTATAGAATATTGAAGCTTACCTTGCTGCTTGAAAATAGACAATTGGCATTCCTGATTATTAAATCGTAATCTTGAAATTCTGTAGAGAAAATTATAAAAATCCTATTGGGAAATTTATCTCTTGGAAAATGCTGACGATTTTCCTTGAAATTATCACACTATGCTGAAGTCAATCTCTTTATTTGTAAAATAGACATGCTATTGTTACCACTCTCACATACTTTCGAGAATTGTGGCTGTGAAGAGGAAGTGAGAGATGGTCTATAAAACAACTCGATGAGGGATTCTCACTTCAACCACATTCAATATGATTTTTATCTTAAGGAATTTTTTTCTGATGCTGGTTGCTGGCATGTGTACTAACAACTCAAAATCTCGGTTTGCGGGAATGGCTGGCATGGGTACAAACAACTCTTCACATTGAGATGAGTAAATCAATGACCAAAAGGACTTTACACAAAGTCTAGTCCCTATACATTGGTACCAAAGAGGGTCCCACTGGGATTTCAGAAGGCAATGAAAGGATGGAAACAGAGGGAGTTTTAGAGAGGAGACCTCAGGGGAAGAGAACCCTTGGAGGGCAAACACAGATCTTTATGCCAATACTCAAGAACGAGTATTCCACAGCCAATTAATTTACCTGTGGAAATTCAGCTCAGTTTGGGAATGAAGCACACAGACAATTTTACATTACTGATTATCATTTCTTCATTTAAAAACTTTAATAAATCATTTTATTGGGGGCTCTTACAGCTCTTATAACAATCCATACATCAATTGTATCAAGCATATTTGTACATTTGTTGCCATCATTATTTCCAAAACAGTTTCTTTCTACTTGAGCATTTGGTATTCGCCCCTATTCCACTCCCCCACCTCTCCTCCCATACTCGTGAACTCTTGATAATTTATAAATTATTTTTATTTTCATATTTTACACCATCCACCCACTCCCTTCACCCACATTTCTGTTGTCAGTCCCCATGGGGTGGCGGTGTTGTACATAGATCATTGCTATCAGTTCCCCGTTTCTCCTCCTTCTCCCCCCATCTTCTCCCTACTCATGGTATCACTACTCTTATTATTGGTCCTGAGGGGGTTATCTGTCCTGGATTTTGTGTGTTTAGAGCTCTTATCTCTACCAGTGTACATGCTTTAGTCTAGCCAGATTTGTAAGA
>NW_022111316.1:3781355-3782392 GCF_000313985.2 Echinops telfairi | reverse complement strand
TCGTATCTGAATTTCTTCATTTTTTAATGTTATAACAAGAGCATAGTTTACGTACAGTAAAATTCACACATATTTTGTATATATTTCAGTATATACAAATAAATATGATCACATAATGTTCTCTACAACCATGAAAAAATCAGTTCATCATTCCCTCAAATTTCCTCATGTTGTACACCAAGTTCGCTTGGCATAGACGAGTCCATGAAAACAATGACCTGTCCTACTTTATTAAGATCTTTATGGCTAATGATCAGTCGTCTAAGGTATAACTATGATATCTCAGTGTCCAGAGGAAAGAAAAGTACAGAAAATTAAAGATGCAAGAAAACAATTCATTCAAGGTATTAAAGAACCACATGAATATCAGTCTATGTACCCTTAGACCTGAAAAACTAGTTGGTTTAAGGGTAATACTACCAATTTTACTGAAAGGGATCACATTAGAAGGTCCTATAGACTGGAAGAAAATGTGGAGCAAAACTCAAATTCATAAAGACTGTGCTTACTGGTCAGAGCATGCTTACAGGACAATATGTTCCTTAGTCATCCTTCAGAGGATTAAACTCAACCTGATGGCTGTTTTCAACCTAACCATCGCATATACACTCTCACTATCATTGGTCGATTTCAACTCATCATTGCAAACCTGTAGGGTAGGGTGAACTGTCCCCATGACTTTCTGAGAAGGTAATTGTGAGAGTAGAAAGCTTAATCATTCTCCTTGGACCCTAATCATATGTGAACAATAACACTATGGAGGACCACGGGACACAGTGTCCCACACTGAACCATGATGCTGCAGGGGACAGCACTGGAGACACAGTGCAGGAATAGAGAATGGTCTGGCCCCATCATGCTGGGGTGAGGCACTGCGAGCATGCAGCAGAGCAGCAAGGGGAGCAGACAGATGAAACCCCTGGGGAATAACAGAATAAACTTTGGAGACAGAGTGTGCCACCCCATCAGACTCGGCAGGGAAAGAGTCATAATGGCTTTTTCATTTTTCTCAGTTGCTTTCTTTTCTTTTCTTTTTT
>NW_022111316.1:3779432-3781015 GCF_000313985.2 Echinops telfairi | reverse complement strand
AAAACATTTTATTAGGGGCTCATACAACTGTTATCGCAATCCATACACACATAAATTGTGTAAAGCGCATTTGTACATCATTCTCAAAACATTTTCTCTCCACTTAAACCCCCACATTAGGTCCAGTTGCTTTCTTTTTGTTATTGTTATTTTGTGTTTGTTTTTTGCTAGTGCTGTTTTGTTTGTTTTGACTTACTTTGTTGTTTTATTTGGCTTTGCTTGTTTTTTGCACTTATTAATGCATGTGCATGCCCACTTAGATAAGATAGGTGGGATAAATACTTTGGAGATGAAAAGAATGGGACCAGTGGTTCTGGGGAGATACTACAGAAGGGGACATGGGAGAAAGGAAGGGGAGGGGGACAAATCCAGGGACAAGGGAACAAGTGAACTAAAATCAATGGAAGAAAGGTTGTAGGATGCCTAGTGGGGCTCAATCAAGGGCAATGTAGCAGCAATGAATTACTAAACCTGAACAAAGGCCAAACATGACTGTGGGACAAGAGAGAAGTAAAAAGGAAATAGAGGAATGAACCAGGAGGCAAAGGACATTTATAGAGGTCTAAATATAGGCATGTACATATGTAAATATATGTATATATGACAATGGGGAAATATATCTATGTGCATATATTTATAGGGTTAGTATTAAGGTAGCAGATGGAAATTGGGCCTCAAATAAAGTACTCCTTCAATGTAAGAACACTTTGTTCTATTAAACTGGCATTCCATGATGCTCACCTTGCTGACCTCATCACTGAAGATGAAGCGGTTGCATAACCAAATGTGGTGAAGAAAGCTGATGGTGCCCAGCTATCAAAAGATATAGTGTCTTGGCTCTTAAAGTCTTGAAAATAAACAAGAGGCCATCAAGCTGAGAAACAACAAAGCCCACATGGAAGAAACACACAAGTTTGTGTTATCATGAGGTGTCAATGGGATGTGGTATCAGGCATCTGGGGTGGGGAGGTGGGGAAGGTATGTAGTGGAGGCCCAATGCCCATCTGTAGAAAATTGAATGTGCCCTCACAGAAGGGTCACAGGGAAGAGATGAGCCAGTCAGAGTGCAGTAGATTATCAATGAAACACACAACTTTCCTCTAGCTCTTTGATGCTTCATTCACCCCATTATCATGACCTAAATTCTACCTTACAAATCAGATTAGACCAGAACATGCACTCTGCTACAGATAAGAGTCTGCAACACAGGGAATCCAGGATAGAAAAACCCCTCAGGGCCAATAAGAAGAGTAGAGATACCAGGAGAATTAGAGGAGGGTTGGGGAGAAAGGGGGGACCCATCACAAGGTCCAAACTAGAACCACCTCCCAGGGGGACAAATAATGGAAAAGTGAGTCAGGGACAACGGAGGACAATGTAAGATATGGAAAAAAATAATCTACAACTTATCAAGGGTTCGTGAGGGAGGGTGGATGGGGGAAGAAATAGAGAGCAGATATCAGGGGCTCAAGTGGGAAGACAATGCTTTGAAAATGATGATGGTGGCATATGTGCAAATGTGCTTGACACACTGGAGGAATGCATGGATTGTGATAAGAGATGTAAGAGCCCCCAATAAAAGT
>NW_022111316.1:3778176-3779332 GCF_000313985.2 Echinops telfairi | reverse complement strand
GTAAGAGCTGTCACATTGTGGGGATTGCAAACAATGACATGAAACAGATTGTGTATGAATTGTTGAGTGAAAATCTTATCTGCTGTGTAAATATGTTTATGAGATTCATTTTGTTGCACTAACGCTAGTTTGTTTCTTTGAATTGTTGACTAATATTCCATTACATGCAACAAACACAGTTGTTGATATTGGTAGTGATTACAAATATATTTCCTATACACATTCACATTTAGATTTATGTGTGAACAGAGATTCATGTTTCACTTGAGTGAATACCTAAAAGCTGAATGATAGATTCCTATTAAAGAATTGCAGCCTTCAATATGGTTTACAACTCAGTTAAAGAAAGCCAAAAATCTCACCACAGGACCTATAAGCAACATCATGATAAGTGGGAAAAAGAGTCAAATGATCAAGACTTTTATCTTGTTTAGATCCACAACCAATGCTCATGGAAGCAGCCATCATGAAATCAAACAACACATTGCTTTGGATAAATTTGCTGCATTAAGATCTCTTAAAAGTGATGAAGAACAAGGATGTTACTTTTAGGACTATGTGCACCTCACCTGAGCCATTGTGTTGTCAATCATATTGCATGCATTTGAAAATTGAACATTGAATAAGGAAAACCAAAGAATAAGTGATGCATTTGAATTACTGTGCTAAGAATATGGAAAGTTCCATGGACTTCCAGAAGAACAAATAATTCTATGGCATAAGTTCAACCAGAATGCTCCTTAGAAGAGGTGGAAAGACTTAGTGTCCATTGTGTGACCAGTCTCTGGAAAAGGATATCACGCTTGGTGAAGGAAGAAAGTAGAGAAAAAGAGAGGAAAACCCTCAACTCTATGAACTGACCCAGTGGTTGTGGCCATTGGCTCAAATATGGCAACAATTGTGAGAGTGGCTCAGGACCAGGGGTCTTTCACGCTTCTTAACTTTATAAGAAATTGCCAAGCAGTCTTTTAAGTGTTGTACCATGCTGCAAGTCCAACAGTACGATAATCCAAATCCCTTAACCCATTCCCAACTCTTGAAATTGTCATTTACATTTAGTTCTGTGATCTAAACCTAAAACTCAGATGCAGAAGCACCAGTGTGTCCACTTCTGAGGAATTAGCCACTGAAAACCTCATGAATTGTTAAGTTAGAA
>NW_022111316.1:3748018-3776513 GCF_000313985.2 Echinops telfairi | reverse complement strand
AAAAAGTATTGCTACCATCTTCCAGTTCATGAATACATAAGTTTAATCAAAACAAAACATGTTTCTATGTGTCTCTGCAATTAATGGATGACTGCAGACAAGTTCTATTGGTAATGTGTGCCTTCCAAAGGTCTAACCAAACAGTGGGTTTCAATTCAAGGTACAGGAGTCAAAGTAAAAGGTTATGAAGACAGGGACTTGTTTTGGTTTTACTGGTGGTGGTGTTTGTTAATTCCTAAGCATTAATCTTGATAGATTTTCTCAAAGGACACAGTACAATCATGTTGGCTTATTTAGGATGAAGATAAATTTTGCAACACTATTTTCCTGGGAGCTAACCCAGTTATCATATAATTCCATAATGTAATCACATCCATCACATCAGTATTGTACAATTGCTACCACAATCTGTTTCAAAACATTCTCTTCCATCTTGGAATCCTTGATATCAGCTGTCTTTGACCCTTTCCCCCAACTGTGGTCCCCAGGAACCCTTATTCAATTTGCTCTCTGTATAGGTTCATCAAAAGGATGAAATATTAAGAAAATGGAAAACTGCATTGGTGAGAAAAAGGCGATGAACTTGGTAGCAAAATTTTTTTCCCACCGTAACAATTCACTTCCTCATTTTTCAAGGGTAACTTTTGGAAATTGTTGGGAAACTTTACCTTATTCACCCTCAAATCCCTGATATTGCTCCATTAAACAGGTGTTTGGTTCCAAAACTGAGAGATCTTTGAAAAAGAATGCAATTTGAGTCCTTCACGGATACCCAAAGTAATATTTTCCTTGCTAAGAAGCTAATAGGAAACAATTATACTTAAGTCCTCATTTATTTTTTAAATTAAGGTGATTATCATAAAATAAAACACCTCTAATATGTGTGGTTCCAAGACTAATATGCTTTCAACTGTGTTAAAAATATATCTGTATTTGATAAATTAGTATTCAAATATGGTTATATAGCATTTTAAAAACCATTTTTTTCTCACCCATTTGTCATTTCAATCTGGACTATTTCAATTAGTGTTTGGTCAATTCCTAGAATCTTATCTATCACCAACACATTCAGGGTGACTTGGACTTCTTTCTTTGGTGTCTTGGATTCCTCGTATGCTATCACTTGAAATAGTTGGATGTCAATCAGCTCTTTGTGGTACAGGGACTGTGTATTAATTACCATATGCACTCGAGTATAAGCCGACCTGAATATCAGCCAGGGCACCTAGTTTTACCACAAAAACTGCAGTAAAAATGTGCTGAAAAACTTGGCTTATACAAGATTATATATGGTGCATCTTTATCTGATGCTTCCTATATCATTAAATATTTTGCCCATAGAATCTTTTAATATTGCAACATGAGCCTTGTATTATTTTTCTTCAGTTATTTAAGCTTAAGATCAGTTGAGTGTGTTCTTCCTTTTTGTTTTGTCTTCTTAACTTTAGGTCTTTTCACATTTCATTATAGTATTTTATTTTGTCTTATTGGGCTACCCTTCAAAATTTTCCTGTTCAATGTTTTGCATCATTCTTTCCATTTATTTTAACTATTCTACCACCAAGAATAAGTTTCAGCATGCTTTCTAACATCTACTTTGATTATTTGTTTCCTGTCATTTAGATGTCCTTTAACTACCAAGCCATGATATTCTTAATTGCTTCATATGCATCTGAAAGTTGGACATTGAGTAAGAAAGGGCGAAGAAGAATCGATGCATCTGAACTAGAGTGTTGGCCACAAATGTTAAAAGCATTGGAGGTGGGCATTAAAAAAAGAGGAAGGTCTTCAGTGAGATGGTCTGACACAGTAGCTGCAACAATGGGCTCAAAGAGAAGAAAACGTGTGAGGATGGCACAGGAGTGGGCAGTGTTTTGTTCTGTTGTTCACAGGGGTTACTTTGAGTCAGAACTGACTTGCCAGCATGATGCAACTCTGTTGAATTGGACACTGAATCCAAATAAAGTCAAGGACACCGAAAAACACCAACACCATTGTCGAAGATGCCACGGGAACACTGGTAATGCTGCACATCTTGGCAAAGGCTTTAAAATCATTTATTCATTCTTACTTTGAGTTTTGTTTTCTCTTGTCACCTCCTCAGTCTTTCACCCAAATTCACGCACAGTGATTTTCTTATTCCTTTATAAGTCAAAGCACAGTCCTGCCTTGAGGCCCTTGTACTTGCTGTTCGTTTGGCCTGGGCTGTCCTTTCCCTTCCTTCAGGTCTCTGCCTAAATACTACCCTACCATGAAGATGTTCCTTCGCCATCATCTTTGTAACATAGCCACTCTCCTCTTATCCTGTGCACTGTCGTCTCATCTGCATTCTTCTTCATAATCTTCATAACCACCCCCGTTTATTCAGTCACTGTCTTTTACTATTTACCTCCCACAACTGAATGTAACACTGTAAGAATACTGAGTTTATGGATTGCTGTTGTGTCTTCGGCATGATCCTTAATTCCTAAATAAGTATCTATTTTATAGTTTATTTCTTGTAAACATTAATTAAGTGGGTGAATAAATGAATTATGCTTTATGTGCAACTGCACTGACAAACTGAATCCTTGTACTATTGATAGTTAAAGAGTACTACCCATAATATATCAACCCTCTAGATAAATTTTTAGCGACTTCAAGAGTCATTGCTATTTTTATGCTTTGCTGAATATTTTTATCTATATTATCACTTAGTGTTTGTGGTTACTAGATATTGGAGGGCCAATTACGCATCACAGTAACTCCATGTGTGACAGAGTATGGCTTCCCTGGAGGATTTCCTAAGCAGTTTACTGAAGCAAATCATTTAATGTTTTCTTTTCTCCTTCTTTTTTCTTCTCTTCAATCCTTTTTCCTTATCTTTAAAAACAAAAGCTTGAAGGGAGACATAGGACAATGTAAAATATGACAAAATAATAATAATTTATAAATTATCAAGGGTTTATGAGGGAGTGGGGAGCAGGAAGGGAGGGGGAAAATGAGGAGCTGCCACCAAGGCTCAAGTAGAAAGAAAATGCTTTGAGAATGATGATGGCAACAAATGTACAAATGTGATTGACACAGTGGATGTATGTATGGATTGTGATAAGAGTTGTACGAGTCCCCAATAAAATGATTAAAAAAGAAAAAGCTCATACTACTCTTACAGGTCTTTTCAAATGAGTATACCCTTTCTTTTGTTCATCACCATTTAAAATAATTATTTCACTTCGACTTTTAAAAATCCTACAGAAAGCTTCCATAGATAATGAAGATTGTTCCAATACAACCCTAGGGTCGATTGAATAAAGGCTTCCTAACATCTATCAAATGCCCAACTCCTGGAATCTATGAACGTGTGTCATGGTGGTAAGGAAAGACATAGAAAAGATTCTTACAGAGTTTGAGATAGTTATGCTAGTTGATCTTGGCTTGCCCTAAATGAGATCACAGATACCATTTTAAAAGAGTCAGAGGGAGATTTAACCAGACAAAGAAAAGACAGCAATGTAATGACAAAGGCAGAGTTTGAAGAGATGCATCCACAAACCAAGGTATGCTGACTGTATCAATATTTTGATTTTGACCCATTGAAACTCATTTCAGAATTCAAGTCTCCAGAGCTGTCAGGTAATCAATATGTATAGGTTTAGACCACCATATATCTGGAGATTTGATTCAATGACCAACAGAAACAAACTTAATCCTCATTCAAATCTGACATTAATCTCATTTTATCATGACTTGTCAAAAGTAAAAAAAGAAACTTACATTGGTATGTGTGTAAAACCTTATCTTTATTCATTGTTCCAGATTTCATTAGCTTTTCAGTAATATTCTTTCCTTGCATGTAATTGTGGCTTAGTCTTTACTAAAATTTGGGTTTCTCAGCTGTTTTCCCTTTTTATAAATTTGACAGTTTAAAAAGTTTTCCTTGGGGATATCAAGTCGGTCCGATTCATAGTGATCATATGTACAACAGAATGAAACAATAGCCAGTCCTATGCCATCCTCATAATTGTTGCTATATTTGAACCCATTATTGCAGCCACTGCATCAGTCCATGTGGTTGAGGGTCTTCCTCTTTTTCACTGACCCTCTACTTTACCAAGCAAGATGACTTTTCCAGGGACTGGTCTCTCCTGATAACACGTCCAAAGCACTGTATTAAGTCTTAATCTATGTACTTCTCAGGAGCGTTCTGTCTAAATTTCTTTCAAGACAGATATGCTCATTTTTGCACTGTATGGCACATTTAGTAATCTTAGCTAACATCATAATTCGAAATTGTCCATGCTTTTTCTTTTATCATCTGTATTCATTGTCCAGCTTTCCTATGTATATGAGGAGAAAGAAAACACCATGAATCTACTCAGGTGAACTTACTCCTTGAAATGACATCTTTGCTTTTTCATGCTTAAAAAAAATCATGTTCCCCAATCCAGTACTTCATTTGATAGTTTTGATGCTACTTCTGTGGGTGTTGATTGTGGATACAAACAAGTATGTCCTAGTCCCTTTTGTGAAGAGACTAATATTTTTAAGTCAACTCAAGTAAATAGTCATTATATATTATGTCTTGTAGATTAATTTTAAATGACATTTACTATGTGACTTGTTGCAGTTCATTTTCCATATGCCTTGAAATCATCTTTTTATGGAGATATACAATTTGGAGTCATTTTATTGACTAGTCTTATTCTTAATGTATATTTACTTCTAGTGACAGTACAATAAGTATCTCTGCTATAATCCCCATAATAAGAGTTAACATTCCTCAAGACCATGCGTATTATGTGCTGGACCAGTGGCACTCAACCTCCCTAATGCCACGACCCTTTCATAAAGCAACTCATCTTGTGGTGACCCCTAACCATAAAATTATTTTTGTTGCTACCTTCATCACAGTCATTTTGCTACTGTTATGAATTGTAATGTAAATATCGAACATGCAGGATGTATTTTCATTGTTACAAATTGAAACAATTAAAGCAAGATTATTCACAAGAATGATATGTAATTATATATTGTGAAATATTTATTTCTAATTACAAATAAATGAAATTTTGTCTTGAAAAATGGTGTAGCATGGGTCACAATTTTCACGCCGGGTACTCATATGTGGGCTATCTGCATGTGTGTGGACTACTTGGAGATGGATAGAGGAGAGGTGTTTTGGTTCCTAAGACCATCATAAATAGGTGTTTTCCGATGGTCATAGGCAACTCTTGTGAAATGGTCGTTTAACCTCCAAAGGGGTCACGACCCACAGGTTGAGAACCACTGTGCTAGACACTTTTATACATACATTAAACTTATTGTTTCGCATAAAAACTCCATTTTAAAAATGAAGACAGTTAGGCTCATGTAGATTAAATAGCTTCTCTGACTCAGAAAACTGGTAGATAATCTTCCCAGTGTTCTCTTCTTTTAGCCAAAGTTCATCTGACATAAGCAGTAATAGTCATAATGCCAAGTCCACTTCAGAATCCAGCTTGAATATCTGGCATCTACCTATCGATGTACTGCTGCAATTGATGTTGAAGTTCTGCTTGCATATAATATTAATGATGTTGTTTAATAATTTCCTCATTTGCTAAAATTACCTTTGTTTGGAATGGGAAAAATATGGATCTCCTCCAATCAGTTGGCCAGGTATTTGTCTAAAAATTTCTTGGCATAACTTAATCAGTGCTTCCAGTGCTTCATTAGCTGGTTGACACATTTCAATCAGTATACCATCAATTCCTGGAGCCCGGATGTTTGGCTAGTGCTTTCAGTGCAGCTCAGACATCTTCCTTCAGTACCATTGGTTCTGGATCAAATGCTATCGCCTGAAATAATTGAATGTTAACCAGTTCTTTTGGGTAACGTGACTCTGGGTATTCCTTCCACTTCTTCATGTTTCTTGCATCATTCAATACTTTGCCCAGAAAATCCTTCGTTATTGCTAATTACAGCTTGAAATTCATCTTCAGTACTTTCAGCTTCAGATATTTGTTCTTCCTTTTTTTTCTTTCTAAATCCTGGTCTTTGCACATATTTTTATATTTTGTTTTCTGGAGCTGCCCTTTGAAATGTCTGTTCAGGTCTTCTACTTCATTATTTCTTCCACTCACTTTAGTTACTAAATGTTCAAGAACAAGCTTCAGAGTCTCTCCTGACATCAACTTTGAGGTTTTTCCTGTCTTTTTAATGACCATTTACTTTCTTCTTGAATGATGCTCTTGATGTCATCCCAGTGTGCATGAGGTCTTCTGTAATTAGTGTTCAAGAGCCAAATCTATTCTTGAGATGTTCTTGAAATTCAGGTGTGATGCACTCAAGATTGTATGTTGGCTCTTCTTGGTTTGTTTTCATTTTCTTGAGTTCCAACCTGAACCTACATATGAGCAATTGATGGTCAGTTGCATAGTCCTCCCCGATCTAGTTTGGGTTGCTGATATTGAGCTTCTCCATAGTCTCTTCCCACAGATGTGGTCAATTTGAGTTTTTGTATTCCATCTGATGAGTTCCATGGGGTATAGTGGCTGCTTATGTTGCTAGAAAAATGTATTTGTAATGAAGAAGACATTTGGTCTCCCAAAATACAATACAGTGAACCCTCGCCCCTTCGCGCTTCGACTTCCGCGGCTTCACTCTATCGCGGTTTTTGCGTAACAGCGCATGCTCTGTCATTACTGCCACTGATTGGCTCATACTGTACACGTTTGATGCCATAAATAATATAATAAATAATAAATGATAATTGTAACGTCCAAAATGTTTTACTGTATTTTCCCTTTTTCGTTTAATAAATTGGGTAATACGAGTGTAATGGTGACTAAAGGGTGTTTTTTCATGTCCTCTATGCTCTACGAAAATATTTGATTTACAAATAAGGAATCCTACTTCGTGGAATTTCATTTATCACGGTAGGGTCTAGAACCGATTAACCGCGATAAACGAGGGTTCACTTTAATGCAATCACAGCTTTATTAAATCAATAAAGTTATATTTTTCAGCTATCATTCATTTTTCTTCACTTTCAACTTTTATATTCCAGTCATCAATAGTTACCAATGCATTTTGTTTGCATATTTAATCCATATCAGAATGAAGAAGTTTGTAGAATTCTTAATTTATTCATTACTAACTTTAGTGGATGGTGCTAAAATATGAGTAATACTAAGTAATATTAACTAGATTTCCTTTTTTATGTATATTATTCTCATTGCTGTTAAGGGTCATCAAGCCACTTCTGACTCAGAGCAACCCTATATACAACTGAACTAAATATTGCCTGACACTATGCTATCCTTATAATTGTTTCATGTTTGAACCCATTGCTGCATCCACTATATCAATCCATGTTTTCTGCTACTGCTCCACCCTACCAAGCATGATATCCTTCTCTAGGGACTAGTCTCTCTGATAACATGTCCAAAGTATGTGAGACAATGTCTCATTTTCCATACTTCTTCCAAGACAGACCTGTTTGTTCTTGTGGCAGTCTGTGGTAATTTTAACATCGTATTTATATCGGTATACTATGTGCATAAATAAAAAATTAAAGTGGAATGGAGTTACATTCACCACCAAAAATAACATTTCAAGATCTACCTTGACGTACAATGCTGTCTGTGTACAGAGGTAAGTACTGTGATAAGACCAGCTACTCCAAGGGATACAGACAAGGCTTTGTTTCATCCACAAGATTTTATGTTCCAACTATTATTTCTAAAAGAGTTGCAATCTCTGAAACACACAAGGGTAGTTTTATTCTGTCCCGTAGGGTCACTAAGATTGGAATTGACTTGATACTAGTGAGATTGAGGGTTTCTTACTTTGAATAATTAGTTATGTTGAGTATGTCTTCATATTGACTTATCATTTGTATATCGTCCCCGAAGAAATGTCTAATCCAGTTCTTTGTTGATTTATAAATTGAGTTATTGTCCTTATTCTTTTTGGAATTGTGAAAGCATATTTTAAATAATAGACCCTTATAAGAACAAACAAATTTGTCTTGGAAGAAGTATAGCCAGAATGCTCCTTACAGGTAAGGATGGCAAGATTTCATCTCATGTGCTTTGGACAAGATGCCAAGAGAAGCCAGTCTCTGGAAAATGACACCCTGGTTGACCAGGTGAAAAAAATGAAGACCCTCGAAGACATGAGTTGACCTGGTGACTGCAACAAAAGGCTCAAACATAAGAACAACTGTGAGGATGGTGCTAGACCAGGAAGTGTTTTCTTCCATTGTACATAGGGTTGCTGAGTTGGAGCCATCAGCACCAACTGTTTAACTTCCAGTTATTTCATTTTTCCAAATGCTCAGATTTCTTATCGCATTTTTGGAAATGTCCTTTGATGCACAAAAGTTTGCCTTTTGAAGAGGTTCAATTTCTCTATTTTTGTTATTGCTGTCACTGTATGTGCTTTTGGAGTAATATCTAAGAAGCTTTCAAATCTGAAGGCATGACGTTTTCTTCTAAAAGCTACTAGTTTTATTTGCTTACATTTAGACTTGATTTGTTTTCAAATAATTTTGCATATTGTATGACATAGATATTCAGCTTCCTTTTTATACATTTGAATGCCCAATTATTCTTGATGATTTGTAGGGGTAAAATTTCAGGAGTTTTGAGGTATTTAAATGGGATATCATTTCCAATTTTTTTCTGTGCATTTTTCATTATTTTTGTTGTTGCTATTAATACTGGGACAAATTGACAAATTTTAATCCAGCCTGGTAAAATAAAGAAGAATCAAATATATAATATTAGGTAGAAAACTGCATTATACTGATGACTTAATAAAGAGTCTTGCTGTTTTAATTGGATAAAAACTGACCTGATAACAGCAAGGTCAGTGGTTCAAGCCCACCTTATGGTCTTCAGAAAAAAATGGATCTGTCCTCTCCAGTAAAGACTTAAAGTATCGAAACTCAAGGAGTTGTTCTACTCTGGCCTACACAGCAACTCTGAGTTTGAATTGACTTGATGGCAGTGGTTTGTCGGGGGTTATTGAGCACAAACACATGGAAGTTGCCCCAAGAAGGTAGTTTACTTAATATCTAAATGTTATTTAACATAATATAGCATATTATTAAAATAAAAGGGAAAGCAGATGACGATCTCAATGGATATTTAATTTTTTGACAAAGTCCAACACATTTTCATGATGAGAATATTCAATACAATAAAAATAGAATCAATCATTCACAGCCTGACAAATGGCACTTATGAAAACCCCAGGTTTAGGTCCTCTTAGTACTGAAAGACAGTATGCTTTCCCCCATGGTCAGGAATAAGACAAACGGCTGTTTTCATTCCATAAAAATTTTCAACAATTTTATTTACATAAGACTCACATACCATACAACTCAATAGTTTAAACATATTAAAGAGTTGTAAAATCATAACCACAATCAATTTTAGAATAATTTCTTTATTCTTTTACTTATTATTATTAGCTCCTTATTTTCTCCTTACCTCCTCTATTACAATTCTTGAAACTGCTAATCCAGTTACACTCTCTATAGAATTTACCTGTCCCGGATTTCATGTAAACAAAAACATATAACCTCACTTCCCCAAACAATAACAAAATAAAACACAGAAAACTTGAATACAAAAGAGAGCAGAAAATAATAGGAATTAGAGCAAATTTAAAATGGATCAAAGGGAGAACAAATATAAGGTATTAAATTTTAACCTAACTACATTTGTGAGAATCCAATGCCTTCTGTCCAACAGCAAGGTCTTACACATCCCGGGTCAATGGTCAACGGGGATTCTCCAGAGGTTTAATCCACATGGGAACTATGCTAATATATTTTGAGCTTTCTCTGTCATCTGTACTCTTCTGCAAGCTGAGTGCTCAGAATGGAAGTTTTCATACAGTTCCTTCCTCTCATCATGAATTTTATTATTTATAATCCTTGGATCACACGGGCTGGTGTGATTCTTCTCTGTGGACTTGGCTGGTAACTCACTTACAGAGCTGCTTGTTTTAAGGCAAACTTTTAAGACTTCAGATACTATTCTGTCTACGAGTTGGGCACCATCTGGTTTCTTCATCACACTTTGTATAGCACCCATAGCTTCAGTGAACCCTTTATGATGGCAAAATTTTAATAGGGCCACACCTGAAGAACTAATTGTTTTTAGATTAAAAAACCAAAAAAACAAACTCAGTGCCATTGAGTCAGTGCTAACGCATAACTACTCCTGAGGATTTCAGAAAGTATAACTTTTTACAGGAGCAGAAAACCCAGTTTTTCTCCTGATGAGCTGCTGGTGGTTCCAAACTGCTGACCCTGTGGATCACAGTCCAATGTGTAACTATTACACCACCAGGGAGGGCTCTTAAATCAGGGCTACAATTAAGTGTGATCTCTAACTCGTTTATATATCTGTGATGTATGTATGTTCCCAATTCACTTTAAGGACATCATTATCATTTTACTGGGGGATATTATAAATTGTCCTCGTGGGGCCCATGTTAAGTCTATTAACAGTATTATTTTAGCCAATCGTATAGAATTTAAAAGCGTGTTGAGCAAAGAAAATTACACTGGTATAGGAAAACTTTTCAGATTAACATACATGGATTGCTGTCTTGTACAGATTGAAAACCTAAGTGACTGAATACAACTTACACCAAAAATAAGGATTAAACAGGGAAAAACTCAATAATGCCCATTTGTTAAGGCATAACAATGCCTGCTGAGTTAATGACTGTCATAAAATAACAAAAAGAATATGAAAATAGCAATACATGGTAGTCTTAAATTGTCATTTCTTGGGCACCCTCAAAGCAAGCGAACTGAACCAAATTCAATGACTCCCAAATCCATCACCTTGGGAGAGTATTCATGTACTTCTTTTCCCACTGAGGGATTTCAGCTTTAGGTCCAAGGGGATATGCAGCTGCTTTGCTCTGCTCCAGGCATGTTTAAGGTAAAGTTCAGTTCACTAAGTGGGGTTTCCACATCAATTCCTTCTGGTGGGCTGATGAAGGATGCTGTACACCTCAAAGGGACATGTTCTAATGTCCTAGATATCTATAGCATAAATGCTGGGTCCCCAAGGACTGGATAGAAATTCAGTCAAAAGTGCCTAATTAGGAACATAATGCCAAGTGTATTTCCCGATCAGGGCTCTATCAGTGATGCTAAGTATTTTTCCCCATGACAAGTTGCCCCTCCTGGTTTCTGACCTGCAGAAGTGAAATCACCTTCGCTGAGACAAATGTGTCCACCACCCCTACACATCTCTGTATTAGAATTTCCATTTTGGTTCACTGAACACCCTTGTAGGAGTGTCAGTTGATCTGGGGTGACCATGAAACAATTCTGTATGACAGAAATGGATTCTTCCCACAGCATAAAAAACTTACAACCACTGACATCAGGCCTCCTCTGTCAACGTGGCTTTTAGGGGACACTATGTGGATCATGATCATCAGGATGTTCCCTAGTGATGCATCACCTCATTGCTAGGAGCTGTGATCACAAAATTGCATGACCTGAGACTAGCTGCCTCCTTTTGTCTTGGTATTTATCCTTATCAGAAAGTCTCATACAGTATTTGTCCTTTTGTGATTGAATAGCTTTTCTCAGTATGATTCTCCAGGTCCATCCATATCATGAGGTGCTTAGTGGTTTCAAAATTATTTGAAAGAGATGCCTACTATTTCATTGTGTGTGTGTGAGTATGTACCAGAGTTTCTTTATCCATTCTTCTACTGATGTGCCCTTGGGCTGTTTCCAGCTTCATGCTATTGTGAAAGGTTCTTCCATGAACATGGGAGCATACGACTGTTTGGGCTGTGTCTCTTACTTCTTTGGGGTATATATTCAGCAGAGTTACTGCTGAGTCCAGCAGTGTTTCTATTCCCAATTGTTTTAGGTAGCACCTTATCATTTTCCACAATGGTACATATTTACAAACCTACCAGCATGTGAAAGAATTCCAGTCTCTCCGTATCTGTTCCAGCATTTGTTGTTTTTGCTTTTATGAATTGGGCTATCATTGTATGTGTAAGATGATATTTTGTCATACTTTTATTTTGCAACTCCCAGATGAGTAGTGATCCTGTGCACTTTTACACGTGTTTGTTATCTATTTGTCATTTTGGTGAACATTCTTTTAATGTCTTTTGCCCTCTTTTTTGTCATTTACTTTTATTTGCCACTGTACTAGTGCCACCAGCCAAGCAAATTAGGGAATAAAAACGTGTATTGTCAATTTTGAAAGAAAAAATAAAATAAAATTACCTTCATTTTCAAGTGCTATATTTTAATTTTCACTGGTAAATATTTCTCAAATATTTTTTCCTATGAGAAATAAAAAGAAATCTCGATTGTTATCCTAATTTTTCATTGATATTGTCATAAAATATTATCTATTTATAATGTCAATGTAAAATTTATTATTATTTATTTGTGTTTTATTTATAGTATTAATGTTCTATTTATTAATAATGGTCTAAAATATAGGTTATCAAATATAACTTAATAACAAGTAGACATTTAAAAAACAAGAATATCAATAAATAATATAAAATCAATCCAAAAAAGTAAAGAGCAAAGAAACAAAACATATGTTCTAACTGAGAAGTTACATTAAATAAGCCAGGGAAGAAAAAGAAAAACAACCAACACTCCAGCTTTAGAGAGACATTTCTAGAACATAGAAGGTATGATATCAAGATATAATATTCATTTGATACCAAGATCCGGTGATAATTTTGGCCTTACTAAATGCCTTGAAAATGAGAAGGACAACCCCACACTAGCAGACATATTTGAATGGCTTACATTGTCCTCATCTTAATAAGCAAAAACTAATAGTAAACACCTAATACAAAATATAGCAAATGAATGTGAATTTCTATCTCCAAAAAAAGGAGAAGTCGCTATAAAGATAGGAAAAGATGTTTTAATGAGAAATGCAAAATGGATCCATTTTATACTTACAAGATTAGCAACATTTATATAAGTCAATGTCACAATATAAGTCAAAGCAACAATAACACACACACTTATAGAAACTAAAATTTCCAAACTAGTTTGTGGCACAACTCCATATTATGTTAAAAATTGAACATGGTAACAACCTTCAACATCAGAAATATTATTCCAATGTTTTCCTTTAAATAAAATTGAAAAGCAATCTCTTATATGGAAACTAGGATGCAGATTCACAGTATAGTGTATAGAAGAAAATCATAGGCAAAAACTATATATTGGATAATCCACAATTCAATAATATAGTGAAATAATAAATATTATTAATAATAAACTCCAGCGAAAGCATTTACATGGTTGAATCTAAAATTCCAAGACATCACCTTCCAGAATAATACATATTATAATGTTCCTTTATCACAAGATCACAAACAAACCCTCCCAAAACAATATTTTATTAAGTTGTACAGGAAAAAGAAGTAAAATTTAATTAAAATCCTGGTTATGATTTAACATTCAGGATAATAATTGCTGTTTAAGAGAAGACATGGAATCAGCACGGAAGGGAAATAGCAAAGGCAGAATAATGTTCTCTTTCTCGTCTAGATCTGAAAGCCCATTTCATGCCTTTTCAAGTATTTCTATTAAGTGTATATCTAAGAATGTATTATGACGCTCCAATAATATTTGAAGTTGTAGAATAAAAATAGACCCATGCCATTTATTCTTAGACTAATTTTTCATTCTCTTGGCATCTGGCTGCTATGAGTTTGTGGTGAACAATGAGTGTGCAGGCCTGTGATGAGTGTGTCCTGATTTTAGTATATAAACAAATAAAACCACAGAATGCAATACAGAAAGATATTTAAAATTAAAATTCCACACGCATCAAGATTTCTCCAGAGCTATTTTTCCTAAGATCTCATATTTTTAGAAGGTTTACTTCATATGTCTAATAAAGAGCTGGGCAGTGGTTCCAAGAATTTGGGTATTTATGGGATAGGAAGGTTAGAATTTTCTGAAGTTATATTTGTGTCTGATCTGCATGAAACCTACATGTGATGGTTTCTATATAATTAGAAAAAGAATCCTATAGAAGACTTTGCCTTCCCAATAACCTTTATAAAGGCACTCTTGACCTCATTATTTCTCACACTGTAAACCAGAGGGTTCAGCATGGGGAGGACTATGGAATAGAACATAGATGCCAATTTATCTAAGTCCATGGAGTGTCCAGAGCTGGGCTTTAGGTACGCGAAAGTGATTGTCCCATAGAGGCTGGAGACTACAGTCAGGGGGGGAGCACAGGGGGAAAAGGGCCTTTTGCGTCCTTCTGCTGAGCGCATCCTCAAGATTGTAGCAAATATTAACACATAAGAGGACAGTATTACAGTGAGGGAAAAGAAAGCATTGCAACCTACTATAAAAAAGGTAATGATCTCAGCACCGTGTATGTCAGAGCACGTGATAGCCATAAGAGGAGGAATATCACAGAAAAAGTGATCGATCACATTGGACCTACAGAAGGAGAGCCTGAAAATGTTCCAAGTATGGATACATTCATCCAGCAAAGCAAGGACATAGCAGCCTAAGCACAGGAAAGCACAAACTTTTGTCGTCACTAGGGTGTTATAATGAAGGGGTCTGCACACAGCTGCATACCGATCATAAGCCATCACCACCAATAGGTTGCTTTCAATAATGGCGAAAAATCCAAAAAAGAAGAAGTGAGTGGCACAGTCACTAAAAGAGATAACGTGGACTCCTGTGAGAAGCCCTGTCATTACTCTGGGAGTGACAGCTGAGGAGTAACCTATGTCAGCCAGAGAGAGGTTGCTGAGAAAGAGGTACATGGGAGTGTGGAGACGGGAGTCCAGCAGGACCAACAGGATCATCCCCAGGTTCCAAACGAGAGTGAGGAAATAGATGATCAGAAAAGTTATGAAGAGCGGAATCTGCAGCTTTGGGTCACTGGTTAACCCCACGAGAATGAACTCTGTCGCCTCTGAATTGTTCTCCATAGGGGCCCCTGGGAAAGTCAGTGGCTGTCCTGCTGCAATGAGAAAACAGAATCAGGATGACAGAGGAGAGACCATGTGCTGATATCAATGATACATCTAATCTACTCTAACTTTAATATTGCCAAGATTGTTATCATGATTCTCTAGATATAACCCATGGCCATTCAACATTAATTATTTATCGAAAGATAGGGTGTTCCAGCTAAAAGGATTTCTGAAAATGAACTGGAGAGAAGGTAGGTAAGTTACATCAGGTCACAAGATTATTCACTGACCAACATGAAACACTTTCTCAACTCAGATTTTCTGTCATTGATGCAGAATGTCCTTGATATTCACTAAAATACATTAACTCCACTAAGCTGGTTTGAAATTCAATATATTTTACTGAAGCTTGCAATTTTCCATCATTTGTCTTGTGTCAAGAACAGTTGTATTTGACAGTTACAAAAAATGAACTAAACATGGTTTTAGCCTGTTACCATTACATAATAAGTACACAGGTTGTGAAACACCACACCCCAAACCAAATTCAGAATCATGAATTGATTTTGATTCCTATGGACACTAGGTAGATTTTCTTAGGTTATAAATCTTTATAGAAACAGAATATTATCTATCTCCCAAATCGACTGATGGGTTTGAACCACCAACCTTGAGGGTCAGTAGGTCAAGGCTTATTCTACAGCCCCACTAGTGCCACAAAGTAATCCTAGTAGATATCCATGAACATGGAACAAAACCATCTGTAAAAAGCATAGGTGTTTCAGATGTAAATTCCAGCTCCACAATTCATAGACTTGATGGACTTGGGTAGAACAAAACATCAATGATTTTTAAGTTTTTAATCTACTATGAAAGTAAAAAATAAAAATCAACTTCACTGCCATAGAGTCAAATCCAACTCAGTGACCCTGTAGGGCAGAGTAGAACTGCCCTTGTGGATCTCTGACACTGTTAGCTTTTTAAGGGAGTAGAAAGCCTTGTCTTCCCCTCGTGGAGCTGCTGCTGGGTTCATAGTGCTGACCTTGTGGTTAGCAGCTCAATGTGCAACACTATGCCACCCGGGATCCTACTATCAAAGTAGGTTAGTAATAGAAAAGCTAAATTTTGTAACTGCTTATACATTATAATTTGCAAAGAATCATCCATCTCTCTGCAGTTTAGAGATGCAGACGATAAAAGATAGGACTTCCAGATAAATATAAAATCAAAGGTTTTATAACTTCTCTCATTACATTGTTTTCCTTTCAATATTTTATTTCCTTCTCCTATATTAAAACAATAACAACAGAAAAAAGTGGCCTGGTGGTGCTGAGATTGTTGACGCCAAGTCCTGAGTCATCCATAGGATAAAAATGAAGCTGCAAGCTTCTGTGAAGGGTTGCAAATCCTCTGAGACTCTGTATGTGGTTACTGTGAATCAGAATGCACAGTAATCTGTGGCAGTGGGTTTGGTCTTTTGGGCTGTCCTATATATGAATCCACCATTTGTCTGTCAGTGTTTGTTCTATAGTAGCACGTGTGTTTCTGTGAGACTGGAAGCTATATCACCAGTATTTCAAATGCCAGTATGGTCACACACAGTGAACATGTTTCAGTAGAGCTTCCAAACTTAGAACAGACTATGAAGAAGGAATAGGCTATCCACTTCTAAGGAAGCAGCCACCGAAAACCATATGGAAAGAACTGAAATAGTATCAGATACTGAAAACTGCATGAAAAGAAGCAGAACACTGTCAGAGATAGTGCCAGGGACGGGTCCTTCAGTTAAGGAAGCATCCAAAATATGACTGGGGAAAATTGTTTCTCAAGGTAGGGTTCACCGTGATAACTGGAGTGGAGTAAAGCCTGTGGGATCTTCACTTACTGAAGGGGCATGATTCAAATTGAGAAGAAAAAGCTGAGCCATCAATTAATGATAGGAACTTGGAATGTAGGAAATATGAATCTAGCAAAATTGGAAGTTGTAAAATATGAAATGGAATGCATAAAAAATCAATATTCCAGGCATTGGTGAGCTGAAATGAACTGGTAATGGCCATTTTGAATCAGAGAATCAAGTGCTTTACTAGCTTGGGAATTAAACAATCCAGAGGAATGGTGTTGCATTCATTGTCCAAAAGGATATTTCAAAGTTTATCTTGAAGTACAATATTGTCTGCAATTGGATTATATCTATCCACAGTCAAGGAAATCTAAGCAATACAACTATTACTCAAATTTGTACACCCAGCAAAAAAGCAAGTAATGAATAAATTGAAGGGTTCTATCAACGAATTTAGCCTGAAATTGACAAACCATTCTATCAAAATGCACTGATACTTTTTGGTAGCTGGAATCCTAACGTTGGGGGGGGTGGGGAAGGGGGAAGCAACTAGTAGTTGGAAAATATGGCCTTGGAGACAGAAAGGCAGCCAGAGATCATAAGATAGAATTTTGCAAGACCAAGGACTTGCTCATAACAAACAGCTTTTTTCAACAACATGAGGGAACTATGTTCATGGACTTCTGCAGATATTACGCACAGAAATCAAAGTGGCTATCTCTGTGCTAAGAGATGCTGTAGCAATATCAAACCAGGGATTGTCTGTGGAAGAGACCATAAATTGCTCCTATGTAACTTCAGGTTGGAGCTGAAAAAAAGTAAAACAAGTTCAAAGAGCCACAACTAACCTTAAATCTAACCTACCTGAATTTCAAGAACATCTTGAGAACAGTTTTGTTACACTGAGCACAAATGATAGAGGACCTGAAGACCTATGGGATGATATCAAAAAATCATACATCAAAAAGCAGAGTCATTAAAAAGACAGGGAAGGAAGAAATTAACAAAGTGGATTATCAGAAGAGTCTCAGAAACTTGCTTTTAATCATAGAGCAGGTAAGGGAAATAGGGGAGAAATGATGAAGTCAAAAAGCTGAACTGAAAATTTGAAAGGCAGCTCCAAAAGGCAAAGTAACATATTATGATGGAATATGCAAATGCCTAGAGTTAAGACCAAAAAGGACAAACCTACCCAGTAAATCTTAAACGGAAAGAAATGAAAGAAAATACATAAGACCTCGAGTTGCCATATTGAAGGATTCTATAAAAGAGTACACAGTCACTGTACCAAAAAGAATGCATCAACATTCAATCATTTTATGAGGTAGCTTATGAGCAAAATTTAATGGTGCTTAAGGAAGAAGTTCAAGATGCACTGAAAGCATTTGTTAGAAACAAGGCTCCAGGAATTGAAGAAATGCCAATTAAAATGTTTCAGCAAGCTGATGAAGCACTGAAAACTCTCACTTGTCCATACCAGGAAATTTGGATGGCAGCTAGGTGGCCAACTGACTGGAAAAGAGCCATATTTGTACCCATTACAAAGAAAAGTGACCCAACAGAATGCTCAAACTCTAGAACTTTGTCATTGCTATTAGGTATAAGTAAAGGTTTGCTTAAGATCATCCAACAATCGTTACAGCCGTACATTGACAGTGAGTGGCCAGATTCAGGAGAAGAAATGAAACAAAGGATATCACAGCTGGAGTCAGACAGATCTTGGCTCAAATCAGAGAATATGTGTGCTAATTTCAAACCTACCATAAGACAAAGGAAGTATTGCCTGACCTTCAGATGCTTGTGGACAAAGGCAGGGTTAAAAATTCATTAATTTTTTCTAGTCTCCATTCCTAATGATGAATTCATTCCTAATGAGTCCTTTTGCTCAAGTCTATGAAAGATGAGATGATTTCTTTAATGCTATATACAGTATGTCCCCATATCATATGTAATAATTTTAAAAATAGATGTCTAACACCCGGTTTGTCTCTAGTGGCAGAATCATAACTGGAGTTGAGCTCTAATTCTACTTTCAATTTCTACGTGATTTTCCCAACTCACAATATAGTCCATCTTATAATTGTTTTATAAGCTTATTTCCCTCTCTATTATTTCTTTCTACTTCTATTAAAAATATAAATATGGCCGTCCAAGTAGAAATGTTCTTTCATATTGATACCCTAGTTGAGGGGTAAAGTAACTGTGGCATGCATCATATGCAGCTCTCTCTGTATGTACATGTGGCAATGAAGTAGAATAAAAAATGAAAATAAAACTATCATAGTTAAATTTATAAAATTTTCAAAGGATATTATTCAGATAGCAGTGATTTCATCTGTTTGTGAAGAAATAATTATGGCTCTATAATAATTTTTAAATTGTTGGGAAGAGCAAAATTCGCTCTTCCATCTTAAAAGTTTGATGAATACTGCCCTAGTTGATTCTCTCAACACTTTTGGCATTAACCAAGATAATTAGTAATATCGTATTCTTTGAAATAGAAAACCAAGATTGAAATAGTTTAAATAGCCTTTTCAAAAGCATATACATTCATATCTAGCAAAGAAGGGCCCAAGGCCATCCTGTGTCTTACTTCTTTGTCACATTATAAAAATACACACCTCATAGTATAACCATAGAGTTTATGATGTTAACCTTTGGCCATGTGAAAAAAATACAATAAATATTGAAAGCACAGAAGTCTCAGCTCCTATCTAGCTAACAGGTAGATGATTGCCTTGATGTATTTTCCTGGTATCATCATTTCTGAAAATTTACATAAAGAGTGTAATTCATCTAAAAGCATACCTTGTACCCTGAGCAATGGAACCTAAAAATCCAGCATATCCCCAGGTGAGTGAGTATCAAATAAGAAATTCTGTCCACAAACATAAAATACCTATTTTGGACATTCTTCTTTAATATTTTCACAAAACTTGTGAAGTTCTCTCATGGCAGGTAGAAAATAGGGTGCTTACTGGTCTTGGAATCAACTAACATGATTTTTAGTCTTGGATCTGATGTTCTCGCTTCTCAGATATGTCAAGCTCTTGAGGTCTCAATAACATCAGATGAAAACGATAGAAGAGTAGCCTCCACAAGGTCCTCTTAAGAAGACTTCTGCCTGCATGGAAATTAAGAGGGCATCCTGAGAACCATGATCAGCATCATTATTACTTGGTAGTGTTTCCCCTACCCATGGTTGAAGGCTTTTAGTAATATCCCAGATTGAAGGAAGCATGCTGTTATAAATAAACAGCTATTATCAATCCAATAAATGAAGTCATGGTCAAAGCATCTCTTTCTCTTGGGCTTTTTTCCTCTAGCATGAGACTAATTTGGATCCTGTGGGACCTTAAAAGAGTGCAGACCAGGAATGAGGAGGTAGTTAGACTGTCCAGGAGCTCTCAAGAGACAAATCTCCCGTGAGGGCTGCAAAAATCTTCCTCTCACATGGCTGGGTGTGTGTAAATTATCCACCGAGACTCTTTTTTGATTGTCAAAGAAAGCCATGGATATATTTTCATTACTTGAATTAAGTGCTTGATAATGTATAAATCACGTTACCTCCAGGAAAGCAGTTTGACAGAAATAAGCTAAGTGAACTTCAAGAATCATTGCTTTTTAAAATTACCCTTAAATGTATGTGCCATTGAAAAGAAAAATACATCCATGCCCTGTTTATTGATCTCAATGTCTTTTACATCGTGGACTCTGAGGTTGAGAGACCTAAGCAAAACAAACACACTTCATGAACTCATGGTGCTCAAGTCTAACAGTTATTAATGTATATAATTGTATAGAGCAATATAATAATTATTATATTTTAAAATGTAAAAGTGAAAAATATATAGGTTAATCATGTTTTTCCCAAGAAATGACCATTTCAGCCAAACTTAATTTTAAAATTCCTTTCCTTATTTTGTCAATTGTTCAGTAGTTTTGAAATTGGGTGTTGTTCAATTTCCGTGTATTTGACACCTCCCTCTTAATCTATCGTTCTATCGTTGATTTCTAATTTTATAACCATGTATTCTGAAAAGATGGTTTGTTTTTTAATTCATTAAGGCTAGCTTTGGGGCCTAACATATGGTCTATTCTAGAGAATGTCCCATGTGCACTATGAAAGCATGTGTAACTTGTTGTTATTGAGTAGAGCTTTCTGTTTGATTGAGCTATTGGTATTTATTATTATTAAAGTGTTGTAGTTATCTATAGATTTTTGAAATTAGCCCTTTAACTTATGTATCATTAAAACAATTTTTCTCTATTTATGGGTTCTGTTTTAACTCTTTTGATGAAGTCTTTTGATGTGCATAGGTGTCCCACTTTTAGAAGGTCTCGGTGCTTTATTTTGTCTTCTATCGTGTGGTTATTTTTCATTATGTTCAGAAGGGTATTTATGTCTTGTATCCGGGGGTTTAATTCATCCCTATTTTAAATTCATGATATTTATGGTTCTGGGTTTATGTATACATCTATGGTTCATCTAGATGTCATTTTTGTACATGGTGTCATATATGAGTCCTGTCTCATTCTTTTGCAAGTGGAGATCCAATTTTTTCTCACACTATTTATTGAAAAGGCAAACTCTTCCCCACGTACTATTCTTTGGTCCTTTATCAAAGACATTGAATAGTTTTCACCTACAAGATTGTCTTGAGTAATATGTGGAAATTAAAATGATTGAAATTATGACTACTGAGAAAGGCCACAACTGGGAAGTAATCAAGTTCATGTGGAAGCAAGAGATGGCCAGTGCCTTTCCCAGTCAGAGGTTGAGTGTTTCTGGAAACATCGGCAGTGGTCCCAGAGGTGGCTTAGATGAGAATGACAACATTGCTTGCAGTGGAAACACCAGTGAACCTGATTTCTTTGGTGGCAGCCATGGCATATGGTAGATATGAAGACATTATGGTGGTATAATGGATTTGGTAATGATTGAAGCAGTTTTGGAGGTGGTGGAAGCTACAATGATTTTGGCAGTTACAACAATCAATATCCAAATATTGGACCCATGAAAGGAGGAAACTTTGGAGGCAGAAGCTCTGGCCCTGTGGTGGTGGAGTTCAATACTTTGCCAAACCACAAAGCCAAGGTGGCTATGACAGCTCAAGTAGCACCGCTCACTGTGGCAGAGGCAGAAGATTTTAATCACTACCAAAGCAAAGCTCAATGAGAGAAGAGAGCCAGAGAAGTGAGAAGGAAGTTACAGGTTACAACCGATTTGTGAAGTCAGCCGAAATCCAAGTGGTGACAGAGCCTTGCTGTTTCAAAGAGGATATGTTTTTGACAATACTCATATGCATGGGCAAAAGAAATTGAGGACTGTATTTGTGACTAATTCTAAAACAAGATATTTTAGTTTCTAATCTATGAGAAATGTCACCCTTCCAACAGAGGTATAAGTCTAGTTTTCTGTTTCTTCAGCCATGCTTGCTGGCTCAATGTAATAGTCTGATCAAGATACTAAATAAATGCCTTAAAAATGATAATAAATAATTGAAGACATCCTTTGTGAAATTAGTGGGAACAAAAGTCGACAACGTAAACATAATGGTGAATGCCAATGTCCATCATAGCAAACAGGACAGTATTTGGGCTATCAGAGCCAGTCTACTCTGATTCTACGGTACAGACCAACATCCTAGAAGAAAGTTTTGATATTCGGAATGAGTGTTTTGTTTGCAGATTTTGGACTGCATGGATGTTGAAATAAACACCACCAGGGAAAGTGTAATGATAATTATGCTGGAGTAATATTGGTTTCCTTTAGATTCTGTTCACCCATTTTGGAACGGAGGACCTTCAAGCACATACTTTCAGAGCAATCATTCCCATTTAGATGCTTTGCCTTTTTAAAGATTGACTAAAATGGTAATTTACGTGGGAAAAACTTATTACTAACTGATATATTTTTCTCCTTTTTTTGTTATACATATAATTGTATATAATTACTCTAAACAAAATTTCCATAGATATAACGTATATAGGTAACATTTTGTTGCAGCATAAACAATTTTTTGAATTTATAACTCCTTAGTATGTTGATTTGCTTAGACTTGAGCACCATGAGTGTACAAACTATGTTTGTTTTGCATGGTTCTAAATCAAATTCTAGAGTGCTAAAATATATTGAGTTCAATAACAATGCATGAACAAATATTTATTCTTAATGATGCAACTATTTAAGGGCAATTAAAAGAAACAATGATTCCCGAAGTCCACTTACCTTGTTTAATGACACGGTGTGTTTATATCAAATTGCTTCCCTTCAGGTAATGTTGTCTCTTGATTTGTGCATCAAAGACAATTAATTCAAATAATGTAAATATCTCCATCATCTCCCTCAACAATCAGAATGGAGCTTCCATAGGTGATTAATCACATATTCCCTAGTTGTTTAAAAGAGTATTGCAGCCCTCATGGGAGATTTTTCTCCAGAGCGCTCCAGGACTGCATAACTAGCTTCTTACACCTAGTCTTTACTCTTTTAAGGTCCCATAGGGTTTTAATTAGTCTCATACTGGAGTTTTCCCAAGAGTCAGAGATACTTTGACCATTAACTCATTTGTTGGATTAATAATAGCTGTTTATTTTTAACAGTGTCCTTCTTTATTACTAAAAGCCTAAAACCATGGGTCGGGGACAGAGTACCAAGTAATGATGGTGCTGATTATGGGTATCAGAATGCCCTCTTATTTTCCATGCAGGCAGACGTCTTGTGGAGGCGACTCTTCCATTGCTTTCATCTGATGGTATAGAGACCTGAAGAACCTGACATGTCCGAGGAGAGAGAACCTCAGATCCCAGACCAGAAATCCTGCTAGCTGATCCCAAGACCAGTAAGCACCCTATGTTCTACCTGCTATGAGAGAACTTCACAAGTTTTGTGAAACATCAAAGAAGAATGTCCAAAATAGGTGTTTTATGTTTGTGCACAGAATTTCTTATTTGATACTCACTCACCTGTGGATATGCTGGATTTTCAGGTTCCGTTGTTCAGGCTACAAAGTAAGCCACTAGATGAACTACACTCTTTATGTAAATTTTCAGGAATGAAGATAACCAGGAAAATACATCAAGGCAACTGTCTACCTCTTGGCTAATTAAGAGCTGAGACATCAATATTTTCAATATTTATTTTAATAATATAGCCAAAGTTTAACATCATAAACACTGCAGATATACTATAAGGCATGTACTTTTATAATGTGACAAAGAAGTAAGGCACAAGAGAAGTAGAAATAAATGAAAGTGGGGAATAATCTTAGAAATCAATGATAAAATACGTAGAAATGATAATGTAGATAATCACCTGGGGATTTAAAATAGAATTAGAGCTCAACTTCAGTTATGATTCTGCCACTTAAAGACAAACCTCGTGTTAGACATCCATTTTTTAAAATTATTAGGTAGATTACAGTGAAATACTATATTTATTAATAAGATCATCTCTCTATTTGCCTCACAGGGTAGGGCAAAGTAATCAACTTCCTTTTTAATAATGGACGCTAAGAAAAGTTCATCAGTTTAAAATTCTGTCTTGGTCCCTAATCATCTGAAGGTCAGGGAATATGTCTTTTTTTTGGGTCATTGTAGGCTTGAAATTAGCACACATTCTAGTACACAATTGGGACTTAAGGCTTGCATGGAGAATGAAAGAAAGAATGAATGAATGAGCAAATAAGTGTGCAGCATCTAGAAATTTATTTGATCCGCTGGTTGATGTAACTCAGAATGCAACCTCTTTTTTAACAGTCCAGAATTTTATAGAAATGGTGGGTGGGTTGCAAACATTTTTGATACTCTTTTTATTTGGTGTAGATTGAAAACAGTAGGTTAGTTGCTCAAAGATCAGTAAATCAGTAAGTATATTTGATTCCCATGTGGTGCTATTCAGCTATGCACACTGAAATCTAATGTATTTAATCAGCCAGCCAATTAATAAGTCAGGGAAATGAATAATTTATTTGTACCCAGTGTGGCGCTAGATAGTACATATAGTTTAAAAGTAAGAAAAGCTTAAAAAATATCCCATATTAATTAAAAACCCAGAGTTCGATTCAAAGTGAATGGGTGCATTGCCAGCTTTGCCACTTCCTCAATTTCCCAACTGTGAGTTGACTATATAGGAAAGAAATATCTCCTATCATGTTTGAATGTTAATGGAATCAAAGTAGTACAGATTTTAGCAGGGTCATGTTTGAATGTTAATGGAATCAAAGTAGTACAGATTTTAGCAGGGTAGCTGTCATGACTCCCATCAAGGGATTATGTATTGTATCTATGACAAAAGAAAAATTAATTTTTTTACTGGACAGGCCAGTGTTTATTCTGTTGTGTGTGGGGTGTCTATCGGTTGGAAATTATTTGATGGCCCCTAAGAACAACAGAATGTTACTGATTATATTGGATAAGCTACAGCTGAATGATAAAATTCAGAAAACTTCAAGAAAGTGCTGGACCATGGGATACTGTGTTAAAAGTATGTGAGATGGTACTGATAGCAGAATAAGCTTTGCCTGTAAGACTACATTTTTAAAGGATGCTCCAACAATGTAGCTGCCCAATTCATAATATGTTTCTCATCTATGGAACAAACACCTCAAGTTATTTTTATTATACTAAGATGATCACACTAGCAGGCTTAGAACTTGTTTATTTTTGTTTTTGTTATTTCTCCCTCTGGGAAGAGGTTAGATTAATACCTAAGACTTTAAATGTGGAGAAAAATGTTAAAGGTTTAAAATGGCTTTCAGAACCTGGTTCATTTCCAGAATTTCAATAATCTGTATCATTAATTCAAATTGTTTGATGAAACATCAAGACTATACTCTAATCACCCTTCTCTGGATGAGTGGTCTCTATATTACCAAAAGCAGAACTGAAGAGCAGACCTGGTAGTATTCATGCTTTTGCTAAGACCCTCACACACCTAACCATCTCTCCCACCCCTACTCTCACGTTAAGACCACACTGTAGCTGTGGTTGGGCGCCATAGAGCTGATTCCAGCTCCTGTTGTCTCTGCGTGACAGAGAACAGTCTCATGAGGGGTTTTTTGTTTTGTTTTGTTTGTGGCTTCAATCTTTAAGAAAACAGTAAGCTAGTTCTTACTTCTGAAAAGCCTTTGAGTGGATTTAAACTGTCAGCTTTCCAGCAAGCAGTCAAATGCTCAGCTATTGTGCTAGCAGGGCTTCTTTGAGGCCCATGTTATTTTATTTATTTATTTTTAATTGAAAGATCACTTTATTGAGGGTTCTCACAGCTCTTATAGCAATTCATACATCAATTGGATCAAGCATATTTGTACATATGTTGCCGTCATTATTTTCTAAACATTTACTTTCTATTTGAGTCATTAGTATCAGCTACTTTTTCCCTCCCAACCCCTCCCACCCTTGTGAGCCCTGGATGAATTATAAATTATTATTTTCATATCTTACACCAACCACTGACTGCCTTCCCCCACAGTTCTTGTTATTCATCCCCCTGGTGTGGGGTGTAGGGATGGGCAGGAGATGTTTATGCGTCAGTCATTGCCATCGTTTCCCCCTTCCTCCCCTTTTCTCCCCAGCTTCCCCCTATCCTCCTGGTATCACTACTCCCATTTCTGTTCCTGGATCCTGTGTGTTGTGAGCTCTTATCTGTATCTGTGTACATATTCTGGTCTAGCCCACAGTGAAAGTCAGGACTGGGGTCATGATAGTGGGGGTCGAGGAAGCCTCCAGGAACCAGAGGACTATTGTGTGTTTCATCGGTGTTATACTGCACTCTGGTTGACTCATCCCTTCCTTATGACCCTTCTGTGAGAGAATAACCCATTGTCTACAGATGGGTTTTGGATCTCCACTCTGAACAACCACATATGGTTTGTTTGCTCATTCAAACCTCAGCAGTATAGTTTGTTTGTTTGTTTGGGGCCTTCTGAAGCCTATTACCCTGTCTGTCAACACATCATGATCACACTGGCTGGTATGCTTCTTCCATGTGGACTTATTGCTTCTCTGCTAGATGGCTGCTTGTTAACTGCAAGCCTTTAAGACCCCAGATGATGTTTCTGTTGATAGCCAGGCACCATCAGTTTTCTTTACATTTGCTTATGCACCCATTTGTCTTCAGCGATTGTTAAGCCCATATTAATAAGTATTTGGCAGAATAGAATTAAAGTTTTGTCTTTGTTTTTGATTATGTCTACCCTTAACTATCCTTATTCAGATTTCAAAAAATATATCCACAAGAGTTATATTTACATGCGCATACTATTTATTTTCCTAATCAATTTTATTTTAAATTCCCCTATTTTATAAATTTCACAAGATTGTCAGTTTCCCTTTAATTTTCATATTATTTACCATATATACATTGTAATCAGGTAGTAAAAAACTGAATAAACTACACAATGAGACCTACTAACTCAATTCTAAATTTCTGCAATAGGAATCATTTATAAAGACTTTGAAATCTCTAGATCATATTTCAAATATTTCAAGTAAATACAGCTTTCAGAAGTCATTTTGGAAGGTTGTGAAATTAGAAAATAAGTAGATTGCCCAGAAGACTTTTGGGGGACTGGAGGAGATTATATACAGCAGAACATATAGTTCAACCATTTCTATATATAAAATTCAGTGGCATTGATTGCATTCAAGTTGTGCAACCAATCTTTCTTTCTTATTTTTATGTGTTCCTCTCCCACTTACATAACCTTGACACATTAACTTTTTAGATGTGTTTGTCTATTTAAGTTCAAATAGAAAGATTTTCAAAAGAGAACAATGCTCAAGGGAGCCACTCTTTACTGGGTAAACTAAGCTATTAATTGGTCTTAAGACTTTAAAGGATATTTTTGTTTCAAAGTTTCAACACACCTCTGGGAAACTGTGAGGGTTTCATCCAGTGTGGTGGCACCAGAAAGTCTGGATTCTATGAAAATTTTAAATTCTGATATGCATTCTCCCCCTTTTGATTAGTGTTCATCTATAGAATCTTTGATCAAAATGTTCAATAAGGGTCCATTCAAAACATTCACTGCCCCTTAATCAATTCTGACTGATAATGATACTGTAAGACAAGGTAGAATTCCTTCTGTTGGTTTACAAGGCCAGCTTTACAAGGAGAGAAACCCCTTTCTTTCTCCTGTGAAGTGGCTTGTGATTTCCAACTGCTAATCCTGGGATGAGCAGCTCTCAGTGTAACCATTCAGCTAACCAGGGCTCCCACGGAGCTGCTGCTGGATTGCTATCGCTGACCTTATAGTTAACAGTTCAACGAGTAAGCCATTTTGCCACCAAAAAAACCCCAAAACAAAACCCACTCCCTTGAATCAATTCTGACTCATAGCAACCCTATAACACACAGCAGAACAGCCCCTGTGGGTTTCCAAGACTGTCTGTAACTTTACCGGAGAAGAACGTATTATTGTTATCCAGTGGAGCAACTGCAGCCCACAGCCCGAGGTATAACCAATACCCCACTAACCACTAGAGTTTATTAGTATAAGATAGGAGAGTTAAAAAAAATAAAGGAAAGCAATGTATTGAGAGAAGATATAAAACTTTTGATTTTATGCTTATATGGAAGTCTTATATCATCTGAACTTCTAACTCCAAACACATCAATGATACTATTCATACCATAATAACTAAGAAATTACAAATTATAATTTTTACATTACTGACCAACTTTGATAGTAGGACCCCTGG
>NW_022111316.1:3745414-3746398 GCF_000313985.2 Echinops telfairi | reverse complement strand
TTCATGGTCAAAAAGGACATTCCAAGATCTATTCTGAATAAAGTACAATGCTGTCTGTGATAGGATTATATCTATCCACCATCAAGGAAATCCAATCTAGGCAACTAGCATTTACATTTATGCACCAAGCATAAAATCTAGTGGTGAAGAAATTAAAGAATTCTTCCAACAACTTTAGTCTGAAACTGACCAAACATGCAATCAAGATGCATTGATAATTATTGTAGTTTAATGCAAAGGTTGGGAACAAAGAGATAGGAATAGTAATTTGAAAATATGGTCTTGATCATAGAAAGGAATCCAGATATTACATGATAGAATTGTACAAAACCAACAGTTTGATCATAGCATATACCGTTTTTCAACAACACAAAATGCAACTAGGCACATGGACTTCTCCCATTACAATACACAGCAGTAAAATTGACTACATCTGAGAGAAGATTCTATAGAGAAGTTCAATTTCAGCCACTAAAACCAGACCAGGGTGGACTGTGAAGTAATCCTTTAATTATTCATATATATGTTCAGGATAAAGCTGCAGAAAATTTAAACAAGTCTACAAGAGCCAAAGTGTGACCTTGAGTCTATCCCACCTGAATTTTGAAAACTTCTCAAGAAGGAACTTGCTTCATTGAACATTAATTAATGTCAAATACTTGATGAGACGTGGGAGGACATCGGGAACATCAATCATGAAGAAATCAAAAGGCCATTAAATAGACAAGAAAAAGAAAAAAATGAAAAGTCAGAAGAGACTCTGAAACTTGCTCATAATTGTAGAGAAGTTAAAGCAAATGGAAGAAAGGATTAAATCAGGGTTGAGTAGAAAACTTCAAGAGTCAGCTCCAGAAGACAAAGACAAATATTATAATGAAATGTGCAAACACCTAGAATTAGAAACCAAAAGGAAAGACACACTCAGCATCTGGGAAACTGAAAGAACTCGAGAAAAGTATCCAGCTTCGAGTTAAGATCTTGAAA
>NW_022111316.1:3737734-3744215 GCF_000313985.2 Echinops telfairi | reverse complement strand
TGATATCAGCACATGGTCTCTCCTCTGTCATCCTGATTCTGTTTTCTCATTGCAGCAGGACAGCCACTGACTTTCCCAGGGGTCCCTATGGAGAACAATTCAGAGGCGACAGAGTTCATTCTCGTGGGGTTAACCAGTGACCCAAAGCTGCAGATTCCACTCTTCATAACTTTTCTGATCATCTATTTCCTCACTCTTGTTTGCAACCTGGGGATGATCCTGCTGATCCTGCTGGACTCCCGTCTCCACACTCCCATGTACCTCTTCCTCAGCAACCTCTCTCTGGCTGACATAGGTTACTCCTCAGCTGTCACTCCCAGAGTAATGACAGGCCTTCTCACAGGAGACAACGTCATCTCTTTTTATGACTGTGCCATTCAGTTATTCTCTTTTGGAGTTTTCGCCATTATTGAAAGCGACCTGTTGGTGGTGATGGCTTATGATCGGTATGTAGCTGTGTGCAGACCCCTTCATTATAACACCCTAGTGACGACAAAAGTTTGTGCTTTCCTGTGCTTAGGCTGCTATGTCCTTGCTTTGCTGGATGAATGTATCCATACTTGGAACATTTTCAGGCTCTCCTTCTGTAAGTCCAATGTGATTGATCACTTTTTCTGTGATGTTCCTCCTGTATTAGCTATCTCGTGCTCTGACATACACAGTAGTGAAATCATTATGTTTTTTATAGTAGCTTGCAATGCTTTCTTTTCCCTCACTGTAATACTGTCCTCTTATGTGTTAATATTTGCTACAATCTTGAGGATGCGCTCAGCAGAAGGACGCAAGAAGGCCTTTTCCACCTGTGCTGCCCACCTGACTGTAGTCACTGGCCTCTATGGGACAATCACCTTTGCTTATCTAAAACCCAGCTCTGGACACTCCATGGATTTAGATAAATTGGCATCTTTGTTCTATTCCATAGTCCTCCCCATGCTTAACCCTCTGGTTTACAGTGTGAGAAATAAAGAGGTCAAGAGTGCCTTTATAAAGGTTATTGCGAAGGCAAAGTCTTCTATAGGATTCTTACTCTAATTATGTCGAAACCATCACATGTAGGTTTCATGCAGATCAGACAGAAATATAACTCCAGAAAATACTTATCTTCCTATTCCAAAAATTTCAAAATAATTGAAACAACTTCCCTGCTATACAAAGTGAACCTTCTAAAAATAGTAGATATTAGGGACAAAAACTCAGGAGAAATCACTATGCGCGTGCAATTTTTATTTTAAAATCCTTTATTGCATTTCATTGCTTTATGTGTGTATATAATCAAGACACACTCAATCACATGCCCACACACTCATAACATATCAGAAACCCAGAACAATCTCACACCAATCGATTGAGAAATTATTTAAAAATAAATGACTCGAATCTACTTTTATTCTAGAATTTCAAACCTTATTGGGATGTGATGTATATTCTCAAATATACACTTAAGAAACACTTCAAAAGGCACTAAGACAGGCATCCAGGAATAGAATAGAATAGAAAGAGAATTATTGTTGCTTCTCCATTTCCTTTAATTGATGATTCCATCTCTTTTCTCTTCAGCAGAATTCACTATTTTGAATGTTAAACCAGACCCAAGATTTTATTTATACTCTTACTGCTTGTGCCTATTCGACTTAACAAAATATTGCTTGGTTTGGGACTTGTTTGTGAGCTTTCTAAGCAAATAAAAAAGGAATCAAAGTATGTAAATTGTTGTTTGGGGACATTTCGATTTAACCATATAGATGTTTCTAGTAACTTATTTTTGTTGGTATTTAATATTTCATCATGTGAATAAATTGTGGATTATTTATCCAATATATTGTTTTCTCCTAATTATTACTTCTATGTACTGTACTATGCATCTCCATCCTTCTTTACATGTGTGAGATATCTTCTCTCTTTTTAGGGACGAACTTTGGAGTCAAATTTCTGCATGCGATGGTGACAAGTATGTTCTACTTTTAAGATAATGTGGAGTTGTGTCACAAACTAGTTGTTGCTGTTAGGTGCCATTGAGTTGGTTACAACTCATAGCGACCTTATGCGTAACAGAAGGAAACACTGCCCCGTCCTGTGCCATCTGCATAATTGTTCCTATGTTTGAGGTCATTATTGCAGCTATGATGCCAATCCATCTTCTTGGGAGTCTACCTCGTTTTTTGCTGTCCCTCTACCAAACATGAAGTACTTTTCCAGGGACCGATCTCTCCTGACAATATGTTCAAAGTATTGCCAACAAAGTCTCTCCATCCTTACCTCCAAGGAGCAGTCTGGCCAAACTTCTTCCAAGACAGATTGGTTTGTCCTTTTGGCATGCCATGGTACTTCCAATATTCTTCTCCAGTAAAGTGACTAGATTTTTCTTTTGTCTTCTTTATTTAATGTCCAACTTCCACATGCATGTGACGCAGTTGAAAATACCATGTGTTGGGTCAGGTGCGACTTAGTCCTTAAGCCAACATCCTTATTTTTCTATGCTCTGAAGAGGTCGTGTGCAGCAAACTCACAAAGCAGTGAAAACATGCATTTTTGTAAATCTATGTGAATGTTATTGTTGCTCTCTCTTGAAAACAGCATAGTGTTGACCAATATGAATGTTGTTAATCAAATTATTGTAAAATGGATTCATTTTATATTTCTCTATGAATGCAACAAAGCATCTTTTTATACCTTTATCACTATTTCGCCTTTCTTTCCTGAAGGTAGAAATCCAAATTACACTGCAATTATTCTATTAAGTACTTCCATTCATTTTTGCTTATTAATTTGAACAGCATATATAATTTTGTAAATCATTCCATCATGATTATGTGTTGCAAATACTTCAGCTCACTGTGTGGCTTGTCTTTAGCATTTTCAGGACATTTGGTAAGGCCAAAATTATCTATTTGAATGTAATTGAATATCTCAAATTTTTATTATTAATTTAAATTGTTTGTATCCATTTAGAAAGCCTCCCTAAGTGAAGACACAAGGATATTATTTTAAATTTATTTGCCAAAGTTTGAAACTTTGTCTTTCTAATTTGAGTTTTTTAAACATTTTCATTGGTATACAATTTGCTTACAATATAAGTCAATAGTTCAAGCATATCAAGAAAAACTGTACCATCATCACCACAATCAAGAACATCTTCTTCTTTCTTGTACTCATCTCTTTGAGCTCCCCACTTCCCCCCAATTTCCCCTGCCATTCCCCCAAGGAACCATTAATCCAGCTACTGCCTCTATAGATTTACCTATGAGGAATTTCATATATAGAAAAACATGTTTTAAAACTAACAATAACAAAATAAAACTTATAAAACCTCAATAAAAAACAAAGCAGAAAATAATAGAAAATTAGAACAGATTTAACATGGATTAAAAGGGAGATTAGATGATAATATGCTAAATTTAAACCTAACTGCATCTGCAATAATCCACTTTCCAATGCACTCTGCATGATAACAAACTGTTCACATCCCTGGTCTACTTCATCAAAGTTGCTCTATCTTTTACTTAATATAGAGGTAGAAAGTCAACATATTTTCCATGGGTAAGACATTTTTCCTACATGATTTTTTAAATAATTCTTCTTTTCTGCCCTTGTTACCAATGATTTTTCAAAATTAAATGAGTTTCCATGCCAACCTCTATTTCTGCATTGTCTATCGTGTTTTCATTTCTAGTCTATTTCTGTGTTAACACTTTGCAAATTTCCATGGTTTATTGTAAAGAATGTTATCATTAAGAGCATATCTCTCTTTTTCTTCAGCAAATTCTTGTGAAGTCATCATTCCCTATTCCTCCATCTAGATTTTAAAATAAATTGGTTATATTTCTATGAAAAATATATTGGAGTTGATTTGAGTTCAAAAATAAGTCTGATGGTGGTACAGCTCTATGCTTGCCCTACTCTCATTCGTCTTAGGCGCTTCCCTCTGTGTTCTCTGTGCTTTAACCCTGCAACAATGGCCTCAAACACAGAAACAATTGTGGGGATGGCTCAGGAATGTGCAGCTCCATCCTGCCATACACAGGGGCGATATGACTTAAAACTGACGGTATGGCACATGACAACAACAATAACAAAACAACACATATTTAGTAGCTCACAGTTCTGGAGACTGAAGTGTGAAATGAGTTTCAAAGGGCCAAAAAAATCAAAATCATGGTGAATATCTATGTTGCCTAGTGGGAAAATCTATCCCTTCTCTCTTTGAGATTCCAGCGGTGCCAGCATACCATGGCTTGTGGATGCATTATTTTAAACTCTGCCTTTGTGATTATATTGCCTCTCTTCTTTGGCCAAATCTCTCACTCCCTGTTAAAATGGTATCTGTGAATGTGTTTAGGGCGAGCCAAGATAAACCTGGGTAATCTTCTCAAATTCCTTAATTTAATCATCTGTCCTAAATTCTTTGTTTCCACATGAAGCAACACTCATATATATTCCAGGAGTTGGTCCCTGAATAGAAACTGTGGAGCCATTAGTCAGCCTACCACAGGGCTGTATGGGAACAATATGCACTGTTTTGAAGCCTTTTTTTTATAGCTTTCACATTTTAAGGTAGTTATTTTAAATGATAATGAAAAAAAATGGTCTGGCAAAAGAAATATCCTCATAAGACAGAATTGACTGTGTGTTGTGCCACAGTGCTCACAGAGGCAGCATGGCCTGGTCAATAAATTTAACTTCAATCTCATAGATACTCATATATTAATCCTCTAATCAGCTACAGACAAAAAAGAAGACAGAGGTGCACATGCCCATGAGAGCTTTTAGTACAGAATTAAGTTCCCTCAAGATCAAAATTAAGTGCTTTAAGGCTGTGTATTATAATAGCACAGTGAGCATATTTTAGCTAATTTTTGCTTACTGTTGACAGGTTTTTCGTGTTTACATTCCATGGGAACATTTAGAACCATTGTGGCTATCTGCATAACCAGTGTGTATAAAGCACTTTTTCATTTTGAAGCAAATATTGAGGATGTTTAATTATCACACATTTAATGTTTCTAATACTTCTCTAACTAGTCTTTATTTTCCAGTTTATAAAATACCATTTCTAAATAAATATTATGAAAATGGTTGATTGAGATAGTCCCCTTGATAATATGATTTCCAGAAAGTAGAGAGTGTAAGAACTCTATTCAAAAGTGAAGAATGTAAAAGCCATGCCAAAAAGTGGGGTGTGTAAGAACTGAGCAAGAAATCTTGGTGATGCAACTGTTGAGTGTGCAGCTTTTGTGTTAGTCTGAGTACATTAGAGAAACAAATCCACAGAAACTCATATGTATAGAAGAGGCTTGTATATAAAGGGTAAGTTCACATCAAGAAAACATACCAACCCAGTGATGGCCAAGCCCACACGTCCAACATTGACCCATATGTCCAACACCGATCCACTATGTCCTCCTCCATCTCACAAAACACACAATATGATGCCAACTGCAGGAGGAAAGCCGATTCAGTTAGCATGTAAGCATCTCAGTATTGGCATTGATCTCCACAGGGCTGCTCCAGCACCCAGGGCTGCATCAGGGTAGGTGCATGCGGCTTCTCCTTGGCAATGTTTCATAGGAAGTGAGCCTTGCCAGCTGAAGCAGGGAACTGGCTAAGGCAGCTGCACCCTAGTTCAACCATCACAAAGCAAGAGACCTGAGAACTAGAAAAGCGGAGCTCACCAAGCCATTTATCTCTCCACCCTTCAATTAACCCCACATGTGTTTATCAGCCAGGTTGGCACAATGAACTTTGACTATATGACCTTCTATCAGAAGGGTTGGTAATTCAAACCCAGTACGTGGCTTCATGGATGAACCAGCAGGTGATCTGCTTCAATAAAAATTACAGTATAGGAATGCCTATAGAAAAGTCCTCTGTCCTACATGGAGTTACCATGATACATAATTGATTCAGCAACAGCTAGCAACCCCAAGTACTAATGAGTCTGTAGATAAAAATATTTCAATATTGGAAAAACATTACCAACTTCACATGAAAGGGAAGAAACCGAGAATCAGTAGAGAACTTCTCAAGAGGAAGGAAAAAGTTGGAGGGCTTGCTTTACCCAACTTTAGCCACAGTGGTCAAAACAGCGTGGTACTGGTATAAGGATAGATGGAAAAGGATAGAAAACCCAGAAATAAAATGATTGTCATACAGACAACTGATCTTTGATAAGGGGCCCAAAAATATCAAATGGGAAGCGGATGCCCTCTTCACTTCATGGTGCTGGAAAAAAATGGATACGTAGCTGCAGAAAAATGAAGCAAGACCCTTACCTCACTCCATACACAAGAATAAACTCAAGGTCGATCACAGACCTTGAGGTTAAACCCCAAACTATTAGGGCCATCAATGAGGGAATTGGGTCAAACCTGAGAACCTTGGCACAGGGATTGCATAGGCTATCAGAAATCAGCAAGGACACCAACACAGAGGCACAAATTGACCAGTGGGACATACTAAAAATAAAATATCGAAAGAACTCACC
>NW_022111316.1:3732696-3734172 GCF_000313985.2 Echinops telfairi | reverse complement strand
ATTTTAAAAAAAGGAAACAATACAGGACAGAAAATAATGAAATAGAAAATACAAAAAGAATAGAGACAATTAAACAAAAACTATATTTCAATGAAGCATAAAATTAGCCATGACTCTTGAAATGACCTAAACATCTATATGGAAGGTGTACATTATGGGTAATACCTTATAACTACCGATAAATCAAAGATTCCACATTTCAATATAGTTGAACCTAAAATATAACTCATTTACATACATTTAACAAATATTTATTGAAAATAAACTATTAATCAGATACTCGATTAGGTCCTAATGATTGTGTGGAAGAAAACAACAATCCATAAATCCACTGTCCCATGGTATTGCATTCAGTTGTGTGAGGTAAACAATAAAAGACAGTGAATGAATCAACATAAAATAAGGGACTGTTGCTAAAGGCTGTGAAGAAGGATGCAGATGAGAAGAGACAGTGTATGTGGGAAAGGAAGAACAGCAATTTTCTAAAGACGATGATCAAGGAATACCTTGATGGTAGGTTAGCATTTAGGAAGAAATCTTAGACTCCAGTGTAAGAGAACAGCAAGTTCAACGGCCCTGTAGCAGGGCTATGGTTTGAGTTAAGAAATAAGAAGAAAACCAGTGTGCATGAAGTAGTCTGAAAGACTAAGAAAATGACCAGAGAAAACATAATTCAAATAAACTATGAATAAGTAAGCAGTATTCGTGATTTCAAAGCATTTGCAGCCAGGACACAGGCAACATTATTGTTTTCATCTTACACGTTGTTGTTGATGTCTCTAGCTGTCCTTGAGTTGACTTTTGACTCCAGATCCAATTCAACAGAGTATAATAGCTTTGTGGGTTCAAGGCTGCTCTTTTCCCAGGAGCAGGTCGCCAGACCTTTCTCTTCCTCACTGAGTCACTAGGTGTATCCAGCCAGGTGCTTAGCCCTTGTCCCCACAGCTCCTTAGAACATTGGTAGTCAAGTACAAATAAGTAGAAAAATGCTCTTATTTTTCTTCTTTATTCTTTCTAATATGGCTGTTTTATTCTTTTGAAAATTATGGTGTGATCATGTTGTTTCTACAAATTAGCCCAGGTAAAACAGAAATACTAATTCATCACCAATAAATTTTATTTCCAATAAAAAATATGCCAACCCCCCCAAAAACCACCTACCGTCATTTTAAAATATATTTCACTGTTAATTAGTTAGGCCTCTTAAAACAGGTATTCAAGTGAAGAAATATGATTACATGTAAATTTAAATCTTAACACCAAAATCAATCACTTTAAATTCATTTTATAAAATCTAGTTAAATCCGACTTTGACAAATTTCCCATGAGACCACATGGGGCATGTACATGCCTTCCATGTACTGATTTGTTTATGCCCTTGTTTTACATACATGTTTACATTGCAATGTGATAGTAAAATGCATGTGGAATAAATCAAATATCATTAATAAGGTTAGTGATGAATGGAATTTCTTA
>NW_022111316.1:3730319-3732049 GCF_000313985.2 Echinops telfairi | reverse complement strand
TAAATACATACTGAAAATGTCCCTAACCTGGATACAGGCATTTAGAAAACCACAGACATAGGAGCCAATGATGAGACATCTATGTACACTGGTTGTCATGGTGGTAGTGTAGTGTAGGGGCCTACACACTGCTTCATAGCGGTCATAGGCCATGGAGGCCAAGAGGAAATTTTCCACAGTAGCAAAGCCTACAAAAAAGAACATTTGAATGGCACGTGCATTGTAGGAGATAACATTGTCTCTTACAAGAAACCCATTCATGACCTTTGGAGTTACAGCAGAGGAGTTCACAAAGCCCATGAGAGAGAGGTTACTGAGGAAAAGGTACATGGGAGTATGAAGACGAGAGTCCAAGAGAATCAGCCCAATAATTCCCAGGTTCCCAACCAGAGTGAAGAGGTAAATAACGGTGAACAAGATAAAGAGTGGGATCTGAAGTTCCGGAACATTGGTTGGACCTACTAGGATGAACTCAGTCACCTCAGTATGGTTCCCCATGGGATACATGACATGCCCTGTAGTGGTGAGAAATAAAGGAACAGTGGTTAAACAGAAAATATATTTCATTCATAATATATACATGTATGTAACTGTATATATATAATAATCCATTATTTTCTTATTTCATTATGACATATTTTTCTTCATCATTCTCTAATCTAAAGTATGGATATGGACAAAATACACTGGTGCATATATTCTATATAGCTAATAGACTGTGGAAATAGAAGATTCCTCACAAATCATATAGCCAACTTCCCACTTGTGTAAATGAAGAAACTAAGATATAGGAAGAAGATATAACTTGATCCTAGACACATATTTTCAGTAAATGCATCACCTAAATCAGACCACCTAAGTCTTTTAACAATTCAAGTTCACATTTCAGATATTGTTCTGGGCTATTTCCTTCTAAAATTTACTGATATAATCTTTAATATTAGTGAGCTTTAAAAACTTTGTTGGAAAATACCCTTTTCATTCCATTTTTCCTTAAAGTTTTTGAAACCCCCTCATACATTTATTTATATGCACTTAATCTCTTCAGCACATCTATAAATGGTAGATTATTTTGTGCAAATTTACATGAGTGTCAGTAGAGCTTAATGAGATTAATAGATTGGTTACCATGACCTCTTAACAGAAATATATTTCAATTTACATTGAATTAGCCTTTCATTTGAATTCACATTTCCTTATTGTATGCCTCCTAGTATGTAAAGGCGGTGTAGTAGGGTAACTGTACCTATAGGGTCAGGTACAACCAACAAAGATGCTTCTGTGACAGTCATTCACTGTTCTGGAAATGGGCGTGACAACAATCAGGGTTTCAATAAGTTGATGAGTGTCCTGTCTGGTAGCCTCATCCCTCAATTGGGCTTGCTGCATATGTGGTGCACTTGGGAACATTCTTCCTACCCTCCAGCGTTCCCAATTCTCTGCCAGTCTTTCCATAAGAGAACAGCCTCTCTTTAGCTTAAACTTCCATTCAGATCCATATTTGAATGAATTTCCATATCTAAAATTACTTCTTAGCTGGAGCACAGATACCCAGGATGGACAATTCATGAGTCCACAATTGCACTGCAGATCTGTTTTTGTGATAAGCTCCTTGTTAGTATGTCTTTTTTTATTTGAATTTGAAACCTTTGTCAGGTCACCACTCAACTGTCAATTTGTCATACCGTGGTGGCTTGTGTGTTGCTGTGATGCTGGAAGCTCTGTCACTG
>NW_022111316.1:3727042-3729359 GCF_000313985.2 Echinops telfairi | reverse complement strand
ATTGTTGCAAAGTGAAAGCTGTCAGTCCAAGCACACTCAGAAGAAGGATGAGGCTGTCTACTTTCTTAAAGGTTCACATTCTTTAAATCCAAGGGAGCATCTAGTTCTAATCTGTCTTTAAAAAATCTCAATGAATCAAAATGAATGACAGTAACTTCGTTGTGTGGCAGGGACTGTTATTTCTGGATGGGAGTTTTTGTGTTTGTGTGTTATTTTAATCTTGCTTAATCTTCACTCACTAAAATCTGACAAGTAACATGATCAATGTTTTACAGATAAGAAAAAATAATTTGAAAGCTTTTGTTATTACCTAAAACTACATATCTAATATGGAGTAGATTCATGATTCAGAACTAATTCTCATAAGTTTCACAGCTTCACAACCGTCATGTTATAACTGTGCTAGAAGTAATTATAAAAATAACAGATCTTCTAGAAGTAGGTAGAATGATGATATTAGAGTGTGAAGAATATTAAAGTGAAGTACACATCTATCTAATTTCAAAATTATCATTCTGGCGTCTAAAAAACTGCCATTCAAACTCAACCAACAGTGGCATGTCAATAGATAATGAACAAAATTAAATCTCACCCACTCAGTCACAACAACATCTACTATTTTGCCCATATTTAGGAAATAGCATAGTGTTTCATGAGCATCCCTGAAATGTCTCCTGAGGGACATATTTTGTCATTGGGATGCTAGCCCAACAAAATAAACAGATAATCATGACATCATATTGTGAGCCCAACGAATAAAAGATAAAGATCCCCTACTTCTTTGCATGTATTAATTATTCTTCTCACACAAAATTAATATGGAATATGTAAGCTTACCTGCTGCTTGGAAAATAAAAGTATTGGCAATTCTGAGTGTTGAGTCTTAGATCTTTAATTCTACCAGAGAAAATGATAAAAATCCTATCAGAGAAGCTTTCTTGTCGATACTGCTCAGAAGTGTCCTTTGAATTGCCATTTACCCTGTGCCAAAGTCAGGTTCCTTATTTATGAGATAGATTAAATATTATTACCACTCCCATTTACTTCACAGAATTGTGGCTGTGAAGAGTAAATGAAGGAAGGTCTATAAAACAGCTCAGTAAAAATCATCATTTTAACCACATTCAATGTAGTATTTATCTTAAGGGGTTTTTCCTGACTGTGGTTGCTGGCTCAGAGCAAATCTCAGTTTTGAGGATATCGATGGCACTTGTACTAACTCTTCACATGGACAGGAGTAAATACATGACCAGAAGGCCTTTTCACAGTCTGGGACCTCTACTATGATGCCAAACAGGATCCCACTGGAATTTCATAAATGGGAACGAACAGAGAATTGCAGAGGGGACATCTCAGGGGAAAAGACTCCCTATGAGGAAAAATATAGATCTTTCTACTAATACCTAAGGATGAGATCATTAAATTGCCTGGAGAAAACCTGTTTGGTTTGTTGAATAAGCACATAGGTGTAGGTATATTTGCATTGTTTGTTGTCATTTCATTTATGATAGTTTTAATGTAAGCTTAATTTGTGAATCATAAAATTCACACGTTTTAGTACACAGCTCAGAAAGTTAGAACAAATGAAAATGATCATGTAAGCATCTCCATAATATGATAAAGAACAGTTCGTTAGCTCCCAAAATTCCTCTGTGCTGGATATAAAGTGCAATTACCATGATAGTATGCAAACACAATGATCTAAGTCCGTCCTACTTTGATGAGTAGCCACTGGGGTCTTAAAAGCTCATGATCAGCCATCTAAAGTGGAACTATGACAATTTTCTCTGCAGATGAAAGAAGAGTGAAGAACATGGAAGATGCATGGGAGCAATTAGTCCAGTGGACTAAGGGACCATGCAAATATTAGTCTTCACAACCCTTAGACAAGTAAATCCAAAAGGTTCTAGGTTTAACACTACCAACTGATCTGGAAGGGCATCACATTAGACAGTCCTGGATAGAATGGGAGAGTAATGTGGAACAAAATTCAAAAGCATAAAGAACACCAGGCTTACTTATCAGATAAATATTGGCAGACTGTGAACCTTAGTCACCATTCCATTCAAGACTGGAAATAAACTCAACATCCTGACTCAATTTTTAGCCACATAACAGGTCTATATAATGAATAATAGCAGCAGGAAAGTACACCCACCTCTGGACAATCAACCATTCAAGATAAAAAAGGCAGTAAAGTTCAGAATACAGGGAGCATTAGGAATGAAGGAGGAATGGGGACCAGATATGGGAAGGAAGTGGGACAAATTATGTTACATTATTGGGATTGAAAACTGACATAAAACAAATTGTGTAG
>NW_022111316.1:3724830-3726531 GCF_000313985.2 Echinops telfairi | reverse complement strand
AAACTCCTGTTATACTGCCTACATATCCCACAAGCCATCAGTGACTGCTGACATTGGATTAATTTGGCTGACCATGGATTCGTTCAGCTCTACATCTACCAGCCTCTGGTCTTCCTGTTACATATTCCTAATTCCTGATAATCAGTCCCTGCAGTTACAGGAGTCAAGAGAAGACTTCAGGTTACATCAGATCCACAAACTTGACCCAGACTGGAGTTACCCATTTCTAAAAACATGTGAATCATTTCTCAATATATACCTCTTACCAAATACATACACATACATGAATCACTGGTTTTGCTTCTGTAGAGAACCCAGAGTAACATAGTCACATATATACAGGATGTAGAAATCTGACCCTGGGATTTTTAATGTAGCAGTATACTACTTTTGTGTGATTCATACATTTGCTGCATAATTGATAGTCTGTTACATTTTATTATTTAGTAGTATTTAATTGTATGTATCAAAAACAAGAATAATGATTCACATGTTTTTAGAAATAGTTTTTAATGATAAGAAATATATTTGCTGTAAGTATTTATGTACAGGCTTATATTTGAACCCAGAGGTTTACATGTTACTTGAGTTAATATCTGAATTGGGATTGCTGACTTGCAGTAAATTTATGTTCAACGTTGTAAGAAACTGCCTAGCCACAATGTTCCTCACTGACCTATTGCACTACAGTGGACAACACTGGAGACACAGTGCAGGAATTACACCCGATCTGAACCCGCCACACTGAGGTGAAACATTAAGGGTGTGCAACAAAACAGCAAGGGAACAGAGTAACGGACTCCCCAGAGAATACCAGAAACAGACTTTGGGGCCAGTGCATGGAACCCCAGCAAACTTGACCACAAAACACTCCTAAAAGTCAACAAACAGATATTGAACTATTTACAGGCTTTTATTTTCTCTTCTTTTTATCATTGGTTTGTTGTTGTTGCTTTGTTTTGCTCTGTCTTGCTTTTGTGCATATTATTATCTCTGCAGGTCTATCTAGATAAGATAAGCTGGATAAACAATCTGGAGAAGGAAACAACTGGACTGACATTTCCAGGAGGGCATGGGCGAAGGTGAGGTGGGGGAAAAGAAGTGGTGTTAACAAACCCAGGGACAGGGAATAACAAGTGATCCAAAACCTTTGGTGAGGAGAGTGTAAGAGGCCTGGAAGGGCTTGATCAAGGTCAATGTAACCAAGAGGAATTACTGAAACCAACATTAAGTCTGAGCATGATAGTGGGACAAGAGTAAAGTAAAAGGAAATAGAGGAAAGAACTAGGAGGCAAAGGGCATTTATACAGGTCTAAATACAGGCATGTAAATATGTAAATATATTTATATATGATGATGGGGAATATCTATGTGCAGAATTTATAAGTTTAGTGCTAGGGTAGCAGGTGGGCATTGTGCCTCCATTCAAGTACTTCCTCAATGCAAGAACACTGTTCTATTAAACTAGAATTCAGTGGTGCTCACCTTCCGAACACATCACTGAAGACAAATTGGGTGCATAAGCAAATGTGGGAAAGAAAGCAGATGGTGCTTGGCTATCAAAAGATATATTGTCGACATGCGAAAAAAAATGGTGACCCGATTGGACTAATCCGTCCGGAGCTCCTGCTGCCAGACCAGAAAATGGAGAGCCTTACAGTACCCAAATCAGAGCACATCACTAGGATATGTTTAAAAAGG
>NW_022111316.1:3709734-3716365 GCF_000313985.2 Echinops telfairi | reverse complement strand
GATTTGGTCTGTAAGTTTATGTAAGTTTACAGCCAAGACAGCCCTATGTGGCAATTCTACTCTGCCACATGAGTTCGCTATGAGCAAGAAACAACAAAACAGAACCAAAAAACCCCACCTTAATGGACTGCTAAAAGGAAAACACTTATCCACTCACCTTTATGATGCTTTGACACTGTACAGCGTTTTGCAGAACATTTTATTCAGAATGAAGATGCTTTTCTTTTTTTGTTTAATTGAAAAACGCACACAAATGGACATTGAAATTCATCAAATGGTTTTCCTTCAATGACTGAGGTGATCAAGATGTTCCCTTCTGTGTTTTGTTAATGTCGTCAATGCTATTGATTTTGTAATGCAGAACCAAGCAAGAGCATTTGTGGAAACAGTCCAACTGTGTGTGGAGCATTATCATTTTTATATATTGATGGATTTGGTTTGCTAATATTTTATTTAGAAATTTTCCATCTAAGTTCATGAGAGAGCTTGACCTTCACCTTTCCTTTCTTAGAATGCCCTGGTAAGGTTTATAATCAAGGTTCTTCTGGCTTCTAAGATGAGTTGAGAAGCATTCTCTTTTTAGTTGAAACTTGATGCTCTGAAAGACTTCCTGTAATACTGAAGGCTTTCTTTCCTTTCTTCTTTTCTCTTGTTTACAGCTCTACTGAGATAGACTTTACATGCCATGTATTCACCCATTTGAAGTGTATCAACAGTGACTTGCAGGCGTTGCGCAAACAGAATCACCCTCAATTAAAAGATATTTTCATCATAACAGAAAGGAATGATTACTTCAGTTACTTAGCTGTTTACTTTGGCTATTCCTTTCAATTCCCCTTTTCCTTCAGTCCCATACAATCAATAATTGACTTCTTATTTCTATAGATTTGCTTATTCTGGACACTTTATATAGATTTAAAGATTAGCATGTGGTTTCTTTCACTATGAAATGCTTTCCAGGTTCATCCAGGCTGTAGCTTGTCTCAAAACTGTATTACTTTTTTATGAATGGATAATATCACATGGTTTGGATGGTCTCTATTTTATTTATTCACTTGTAAGTTTATAAACATTTGAATTTATTTTCCACTATTTTGCTACTATGACAAATGTTGTTATGAACATTCATACACAAGTTTTTGTTGTGGGGATGTATGGTTTTCTTTCCCTTGGGTATATACACCCAGGGGTGGAACTGTTGAGTGACACGGTAACTTAAATTTTGAACTTTTGACAAAATGGCAACTGTTTTTCAAAGTGGCTTCATGATTTTACGTGTTCAGCAACAGTCTATTATAACTCCCCCCCCATCTTCACTAACATTTATTAATAAATGCTTGTATTTTAGCCAGTGAAAGGGAACAGCCTTGAAAACGCCATGTTGTTGTTAGACGTCACTGAGTCCATGGTGATTCAGTGACACTACATGCAATACAATACACCATTACCAGGTCCTGCACCATCCTCACTATTGCTATGTTTGAGCTCAATGGTGTAGTCACTGTGTCCATCCACCTCATTGAGGGATTTCTTTTTCGCTCTCTTTACTTTAGCAAGCATGATGTCCTTCTCCAGGAAGTGATCCCTTCTGGAAACAGGATCAAAATATATGAAACAAAGACTCACCCTTGCTTCAAAAGAGCAGCTGGTTGCACCTTTTCTAGGATGGATCTGCTTCCTCTCCTGGCAGTCACCGTATATTCAATATTCTTCACGAACACCACCATTCAATGCATACATTTTGCTTCAGTCTCTTTATTTATTGTTCACCTTTCAAATGCATATGAGGTGATTGAAAATACCATGCCTTGGATGCTCTGTACATGCAGGTTGCTGTACACATTGGGTGCTCTGTACACATAGGTTGCTATGTTGGGATCAATTCTACAGTAACTAACAACAGTGGCTGTAGAGCGGTATCTCACTGTGGTTTTGATTCCCATTTTCCTGATGACTACACTTTTTTTCTTTTTTTAATCTTGAAATTATCTTTTCATGTGCTTTTTTGTCACTTTGGCTCCATGTTGGCCTGCTAGCAGCAAAGTTAGCAGATTGCATCTACCAGCCACTCTAAGGTAGAAAAATGATGGTTTCTACTCCTATGAAAATGGACAGACTCAGAAAGCCAATGGAGTACCTATGAGTCAAAATTCATGTGACGCCAGTGAGCTTTATTGTGGTTTATTGTCTACATTTTCTTGGGAGAAATAGAAATGTCTGTTCAAACCCTTTGTTTTAAAAAATCATCAGTTCTTTCTTATTCTGTATTAACAGTTTACTTATCAGATCTATGATGTTCAGATATATGATACCATTCTCTGGGTTGTTGTTTTATTTCTCTTCTTAGTGTTCTTTGAAACACAAACATTTAAATTTTGATGCCGTTCCATTCATGGGTTATTTTTACTTTTGTGGCTTACACTTTGGGTACTAAACCTGAAGAAACAGGTTTAGTCTAAATGTCAGGCCATAAGAATCCCCCTTCATTTCCTTCTAAGAGCTGTGCAGTTTTATCTCTTACGTAAAGATCTTTGAAATCCATGCTGAGTTCTTTTTTGCATAGAGTTGTGGGAAGAACTATTCTTTCTTCAGGTACTTTGTTAGCACCCATGTTGACTATCCACTGGCTATAAATATAGGGCTTTATTTCTAGACTCTAAATTCGATTCTCTTTACTAAGATCTTTCTTTTTTTTTCATTGTAAATTGGGTTTATGGTAGTATCATTTTAAAAAGGATAGAAGACGAATTCCAAAATAATATCTGAAAGAAACTTTTTTTTTAGTATTTTAAGATTTTTATTAAAAGATCATTCTATTGGGGATGCTCACATCTCATAAGAATTCATACATCAATTGTATCAAGTGCATCTGTACATATCTTGCCATCATTATTTTCTAAACATTTACTTTCTATTGAGCCATTAGTAACATCTCCCCTTTCTCCCCACCCCCCCATGACCTTTGATAAATTATTATTATTTTCATATTGTTAAAGGGAGCCTGTGAGCAGGCTGAAATGCATGCTAGGTGACCACCTGGCTCTACTTGTTGAGTGGAAGTGGGAGAAATGCAGCAATTAAAAAGACAGGTTGAGTTTGGACACTGACACCTGTGGACTTGGTTTACAGGAAAAAGAAGGAGAAGACGGGTTGACTGGTCTAAAGTTCATGACCTAGCACGAAGGGGCTAGGCTTATTGGTGAGAGCCCATGGTCTAAAGGCAAGGTGACCAATGGGCACCCTGTGGAGGCTGAGTGAGGCAGCCCACATTGAGTTGACCAGAGCCCAACCAGATGGAGATTTTTGAACCCATGAACTGGTGCATATTGTTGCTGACTTTATGGATGGCCTATCCAGATTTGATTTTGCTTATGGATGCAGACTTCACAAGGTTCCAACTGGAATGAAAACTCTTCATGTTGAAAAATATGATTGTCTTCTCAGAGACCTGGGTTGATGTAAGCGGGCAGTATATAAATTGGATATTCAAAATTGGGGGGATAAAGGCATGAAGTGGTTAGCTTACAAACATTCATAGGTGGGGGAACATATTCACAGGATTATAGGATTAAGGTATAGGTTAAATTAAGTAAATTACTTAATTTCAATCATGAAGTTAAAGAATTATGTACAGGTGCCAGGTTGGCAAGGGGTGGATTGAGGTAGTTTGTTTATTGTGCCAACCTGGCTGATAAACACATGTGGGGTTAATTGAAGGGTGGAGGGATAAATGGCTCGGTAAGCCTCACCTTGGGTCTCTTGCTTTCTGATGGTTGAACCAGGGTGCAGCTGCCTTAGCCAGTTCTCTGCTTTAGCTGGCAGGGCTCACTTCCTGAAAGATATCCCTGAGGAGAAGCCACATGGACCTACCCCAGTGCAGCCCTGGGTGCTGGAGAACCTGTGTGGAGCATCCCTGCCAGCACTGAGATGCTGACACATTCATTGACTCAGCTTTCCTCCTGCAGTCGGCATCATTGCGTCTGTTTTGTGAGATGGAAGAGGACTTTGTGGATTGGTGTTGGACATATGGGTTAATGTTGGACTTGTGGGCTTAGGCAGCACTGGGTTGGGATGTTTTCTTGATGCACACTTACCTTTTATATAAACTCTCTCTTATTCATGATTTTCTGTGGATTTGTTTCTCTAAAGTACCCAGACTAATACACATATCTTACACCGACTGCTGTCTCCCTTCCCCCATGATATATATATTAAACAGTGGCAAAAAAAAAGATCTTTATTTTTTCATGTGGCCAGAGATTGCCATCTAAATTCTCTCATTTCAAAGTCAACTATGAACGATGGTAGTGTTACAAAGTGTTAGAAGACTCAATTACCAGTTTGAGCTGAGCTCTAGGAAATTTGTGTTTGAATTGCGATGCTGAAGAAGAATAGGGAAAGTACTGTGAATGCTAAAAGGACAAACAAATCTGTCTTGGGAGAAGTGTGGTCAGAGTGCTCCTTAGAGGCAAGAATGGCAAGACTTCATCTTACATATTTTGGATGCGTTGTCAGGAGAGACCAATCCCTGGAGAAGGACATCATTTTCAGGAATGTAGAGGGGCGGTGAAAAAGGAAGGCCTTCAAGGAGATGGATTGACCTGTGGCTGCAACAATGGACTTGCACATGAGAACAACTGTAAGGATGGCCCAGCACCGGGCAGTGTTTAGTTCTGTTGTGCACAGAGTCGGAACCTACTTGATGGCACCTAACAACATAAGCAACACTAGGAAAATCATATGACTTACAGCTGATTGTAATAAGGCCCAGAACTAAAGATTCTTTATGCAAGCATGCAATATTTCAGGAAAACGAAAGAACTTAGACTTTAGAGACAATAAAACTGCTGCATCAGCTATGTTCTGAATTACATGCCTACTGTTGTGTTGGCTCTAGGAGTAAAGGAGCACAATAAACACAGCTGGAGATTTCCATCCAAAGGAAATGAATAAAGTTCTACATGGCTTCTGGGAAGAAATGCTATCTGGAGATCTCTGCTACTGATTCAATTCCTCAGCCTTTAATGGATTTTTCTTTGCTGGTGATTACATTAGTTGTTTCTAAGAAAGTGAATAGATGTTTTTTCCTTTGTTTTTGAGAACAAATGGATATACTGGAGAAGAAATAAAAATTCACATACCCATGACTTCCCTTAGCAAGTATCCTCAAAATGTAATCCCTACAGGCAGGATTTTAATTGAAATAGTTGATAAGTGAGAAATGAGCTGAGGATATATTCACAGAAGTTGTCCCCTAAGAACTCCATGTCAGTATAATCCCCTTCAAGACACCAATTACCACCAGACCCTTACGTCCCAATCTGTCTTTGCTCAGGCTCACTGCAGTGGCAACAACCTAGGCCCAGAGCAAACTTGTTAAATTCTTCACCGGAATTCTTTTTCATTTGATTTTCTCCCCAACGTTTTTAGTTGTATAATTTAGTAATAATAAGGTCTTCAGTGTCTCAGTGCTGGGGCCCTTAATGCTCATAAACCTAATACAAATCTAACCACTGCCATAGAGCCATAGAGCTGAAACTTACTCATAATAAAGTTATAGGGCTGAGTACAACCCCATAGGGTTTTCAAGGCTGTAAATCTCTATGGAAGCAGACTATCACATCATTCTCCTGTCGAGTGGCTGGTGGATTCAAACTGCCGACCTTTCAGTTAGCTGCTGCTTGCTTAATTACTGTATCACCAGTTCTCCTTCCTAGCTATGCTGGGAGAACCCTTTACCCATAATAACCTGAGATAACATTCTATAAAAGTAATCTTTTATACAGTTTGAGTGTTTTGCCAAGCTGTTTGCAGCCTTTACATTTTCTACTTCCTAACCACTATAAAACATCAGGGATGGCTAGACTGATTTCATGAAAAAGATATAGAATACTAGGCCAAATAAAGCAGAGTTATATTTTTCCTGTGCGGAGCACAAAATCTGGACTATGAGTTGATAAAACATAGATGACTTTGGAGGTTTGATATGCAATGCCAAAGAATCCGGCTTCGGCCAGAAAGGGTTGTGCTAAGATCATTTAGGATGTAGCACAAAGGATATATTAGGCTGAATTTTCTTGAGAAACAAGCCAGTGACCTTCATCTATGTACATGAAAGAACTTTATCTGACGAAGCAACTTGATTTCAATAAGGCGTGCCAGCCCAGTTCAACGCAATTCCATAGGTTCGATGCTAGCCGGGCCCTTGTCAAACTCACATAGCTGCAGAGCGAGGATGCTCTGGTGAAAGGTGAAGTGAGAAGCAAGGAGATCACAGGCCTGTTTGAAGAGTCACATGAATCCAAGGTTGGTGGAAGCATGGCAGGGTGCCTACAGCTCTTAGGGTAGGGTGGTCTCCCCTTGAGGCAGACACAGAATCCCATTGAAGATCCAGTGAGGAGGAAGGAGAAAAGGCAGGGATGAGTCCTCTCTGTTCGATCTTGCTCTTCTACAAAAAGGATATCACACCAAAGAGGTGTCATCAGGCTATGATGCAATGGGCAGGTTAAGTTCAGGAGTGTCTAATTGACATAATCTTTAACTATCAAAAATGGGGAGCCATAACATGCTGCTTCTGCTGAGTCTCCCTTTTTCTGATCCTGCAAGGCTGTTGGTGGTTATGGCGTTGTGA
>NW_022111316.1:3706720-3708129 GCF_000313985.2 Echinops telfairi | reverse complement strand
AACAGCAACAACAAAGAAAAACCTGTAGTTAGTTCAAGGACTGTTGGCTTTTAGGAGTGTTTTCCGCTTGAGTCTGTTGGGGTGCCAAGCCCTGGCCCCAAAGTCTATTTTTGGTATTCCCTGGGGACTTCATTGCTCTGTTACCCTTGCTGGTCTGTGCATGCCCTTAGTGTTTTGCCTCAGTGCCAAACCAAACTATTAATGTGTCCTGCTCTTAAAAAAAAAAAAATCCCTGCTCAACATGGACTCACGGTGATTTCATGTATTTCAGTGGAGAGCTGCTCTGTAAGGTTCCACAGCTGTAATATTAAGGAAGCAGATTTTCTGGCCTTTCTTCTACCTTGCCATTGAGGGATTGGAATCACCAGCCTTTAGTCAATACTAGTATGGTTCCTTAAATATAAGTAGAGAAGTAAGTATTCCCAAACTAGAACAAGAAGATTGTAAGTCCCAGAAGGAAAGTCCAGATTAAGTTCTGCAGTAAGATGTCTGCTTTGCTAAAGGTTTTGAGCAAACGATGTTGCCAAAGAAAAAGAGATTGCCATGAGATCAAGATCACAACTAAAAATATTAGGGAAAAACAAATGCTTCTTGTAAAAATGGTAGTGGCTAACTTCACCAGGGGATGGGACGGGGGAATCACCAGCAGAACCATCAGCATCAGTAGTCTGAGACTGATTGCTTTGAGGGAGAAGTCAGACCTACCTCTGCCTTCCAACCTTTTTACCAATTCTGGCATTAGCTGTCCTTTCCACAGCATGCTCTACTTGTCTGCTGCTTTGATATCTCATTGCAATAGCCATGCAGAATTCATACACCATGCTCACAGTTATATGGTTCATTAGGCATGGCTCTTCCCATTGCTCTGCTAACTATAAGGTCAGCAATTCAAACCCACTGATTGCTATACAGGCAAAAGATAAGGCTCTATGCTTCCATAAAGTTTTCTGGTCTTGGAAATCCTATACAGGATTGCTATGAGTTCAAATCAATCCAATGGCACTAGGTGGGTTGGGTAATACGTCACACTTCAGTATCAAGAATGACTCAGGATATAGTTCTTCAATCTGAACACACTGTTTTCAGCTGCGCAGACAAGTCCTTTTCGGGTCCTTGGTGTTACAAAGCTTTTTACTTCCACCAACTAAGCTATGCCTGTGAGCATTGTCCTGAAGGCACTCAGAACTTGCTGAGCAAGGATCAGCAATGCTAGCTCCACTGCAAGTTCCTGGAAGCACCCCTTTCTGAAAGAAGTCCCCTGCCCAAAGGCACTCAGCTTTCCTGCTCATGGGTCAGCACATTCACTGTAACCTCCCTGATTTGTGGGCTAAGAAGCTCATAATGCTATCTTAAGCTGATCTTCTCTTTCTGCTGCCACTGTTTTTTGCCATCTCTATTATTATAGCTCC
>NW_022111316.1:3704548-3705550 GCF_000313985.2 Echinops telfairi | reverse complement strand
AAAAAAGAAAGAAAACCATAATCTTCAGACCTGGACCATTAGGAAACAATAAAGAACACAATACATTGGGTAAATCTACTGCACAAAACCTCTTTAAAATGTGGAAGAGCAAAGATGCCACTTTGAGGACTAAGGTGTACCTGAGGCAAGCCATACTGTTTCCAATTGCCTCATAGGCATACAAAAGTTGGATGTTAAATAAGGAAAACCAAAGAATTGGTGCATTTGAATTACGATGCTGGTGAAGAATATTGAAAGTACCATGGACTACCAAAAGAACAAACGAACCTATCTTGAAAGAAGTATGATCCATAGATTTGAGGACATGTTCTCAGGAGAGACCAGTCCTGGTAGAAGCACATGATGCTTGGTAAAATAACAGGGCACTGAAAAAGAGAACGGCCTTCAACAAGACGGACTGAAACAGTGGCTATCACAATGAGCTCAAACATAACAATAATTGTGAGGATGTTACTGGACCGGGCAGTGGATCATTCGAGTGTACACAGGGTCTATAAGTGGTTCATAAGAGTGTACACAAGGTCTACAAGTGGATCATTTGAGTGTACACCGGGTCTATAAGTGATTCATTCGAGTGTACACAGGGTCTATAAGTGGCTCATCCGAGTGTACACAAGGTCTATAAGTGGTTCATTCAAGTGTACACAGAGTCTAGAAGTGGATCATTTGAGCATACACAGGGTCTATAAGTGGTTCATTCAAGTGTAAACAGGGTCTATAAGTGGATCATTCGAGTGTACACATGGTCTATAAGTGGTTCATTCGAATGTACACAAGGTCGCTATAAGTTGGAACTGACCTGATGCAACTAACAACAACCCAATCTTTTTTTAAAAATCATGTTACTGGGGGCTCTTACAACTCTTACAACATTCCCTACATCAATTGTATCAATCGCATTTGTACATATGTTGCCATCATCATTTCCCAAACATTTTCTACTTGAGCTCTTGGTATAAGCTCCTCTTTCCCCCCACTTCC
>NW_022111316.1:3701222-3702905 GCF_000313985.2 Echinops telfairi | reverse complement strand
AAACTCACTGACATTGAATAAATGCCAACTCAGAGGGGCTCGCTGAAACTGTGAGTTTCTGAGACTGTAACTCTTATGGGAATTGAAAGGCCGTCTTTCTTGTGTGGAACAGCTGGTGGTTTTGAAATACTGTCTTGAGTGTTGCAGGCCAATGTCCAACCATTTCCATCCCACCCACACTCCTCCAATGTCCCTGGGACCCCTATATGTAAGTCCCAATAATCCCATATCTCAAAATAAGGCACCTGGACATTTCTTGTGTCTCTAGGTCTTTAGTGCAGATGCAGTGTTGTCCTCACCGAAGATTTACCCAAACACCCTGGAACAATTTTTCTTACTCTCACTTTTTCTCATTAATTTTAGACCTTGGCTGAAATGTTAATGTTTCTGAGAAAGCATGTTACTAACCAATATCAAGTGAATTTATTTCTGTTCTCTTTTATATTAGCACATTTTCTATTAAAATGATATGCTTCCTTTTATATAGTTTACTTATACAGTGCCCATCTTTTTCACTAGATTTAAGCATTCTGAGACTAAGGACTGTGTTTGTTTTGCATAGAGATGTATGCCTGGGGCTCAACACTTTGGCTGGGACTCATTTGAGATCAATTAACAGTTGAATAAAAGGATTTTTTTCTTTTAATCAAAGGTGGATACATTCAGGATAGATTAAGGGAAGAAATGATTCCTGGGATCCACTTTACTGATATAACAACAGAGCCTGTGTCTCTATGCCTCAATGTTTATGTAAAATTGCTACCCCAGAGGCAATTCTGTAACTCAGTTCTTGTATTGCTGAAGAGAATTATACAAGTTATATAAATATACTCATGATATCACTCAACCAGCAGAAATGAGTCCCCATAGATACTTTAATCGCCTGTCCTCTGGTTGTGTGAGATAAACATTAGCTCTCCAGGGAGGCTTCATCCTTTGAGAGATCCATGACTGTATTAACTCCCTCTTGGGTCCAAGTCTTTAGCTTTTAAAGTCCCCATAAAACTTCAGTTGGCTTTGTAGTAGAAGGATTAGCACAACTGTCAGAACTCTTTTGATTATTCATTTCTTCTTCTTTTTGTTAATAACTGTTCCATACAAGCATCACCAAAAACTAAAGCCTTATAGTTGATTCTTCCTGACAACGACCTTTGAATAAGATAGAGTAGGACTGCCTTACATGGATTGCAAAGATGAGATCTTTACAGAAGTGGACTGCCACATCTTTTACCACTACAGTGATTTGAATTGATGGCTTTGTGGGTAGCAATTAGGCACTTAAAACCACTGCATCTGACATCCTAGTACCAACAACAACCTTCATCCAGTCTGAGAGTTAAACAAAAGCCTACAATAATAGCCAGACAAAAACACCCACAAATAATAGTGGATGTGGTTATGATGATCACCATTAACCAAGTTCACGACCTTAGAGTTTCTCCTATGTTTTAATTAGTGTGGTAGCCCTTCAGGAAGGTCGTTGATGGAGGCTTTCTATTATTTCTATATTTTAGATGATGTTATTGAGGATATCAGGTTGAGTAGTTTATCTGAGGATAGCAGCTGATATGAGATTTGAGCCTATGTTTGCTGATTTCAAGAACAGTAAGCATTTTTTCCTTGATATTTTCCTGCTGTAGAGAAATTGAACCCTTTTGCTTGTATGTAACTTTGCAGAAGAAC
>NW_022111316.1:3696154-3697181 GCF_000313985.2 Echinops telfairi | reverse complement strand
TCTGGTTTTGTTTCTCTAGAGAACCCTGTCTAACACAGGTTTATTCAGAGCTTAGTCTTGATAGCTTTCAATATTTTTGCATGTAACTTGTAATGACAGAATATGTCACAAATATCATACACAAAATTGCATCTAATGTTTCAGAATTCCAAACAATGCCTGTATTAGGGTTCCATTTCTTGAAAACACTGTCATCTCTAAGTGAACTAGCAAAACTTTTAGACTGGATGAAATTTTCACACTCTATTTTGTTAAGATTCTTGATTTTGTAAAAGTCCTGGAGATTCCATAATGGGCTTTTATGCAGTCTTCAATAAAAATCCCTCACGTAGTTCATAAATCAATTAAAATGTATCAAGTTTACATTTATTCTTATCTCTGATTGGTGTATCCAAAAATTTTCAATATCTGGGTATGAAAAGCTAATGAGATAAAAAGAAAATGAATTGAGTGAGAGCACTGAATCCTAGATTTCATTCTCATAGGGAAACCCTCCACAAAGTCACCTACATTTTAATCCTGAGATATAACTAATCATTATGCTCAAGAAATAAGAACATCGTCATTTACCGAATGCTTATTAAATGCCAACTAGTATTATATACATTTTACAAATGGAAAACTTGAGGCCCAGATATGTTAGTGAATAGTCAAAGTGACCCAGATATCAGTAGATTCTTACTTAGCACACTAGCCTCTAATGTTGCTTTTGGGCGAAATGCTGAAGGAAAATGTCGAAGGAATGTGGGGAAAAAGGGTATAGGGATGAAAGTAAATAAAATGAGTGAGGATATAAAAATTATAGCAAAAAAAACCCACTCCAAAAACAAAACAAAGGCCCAAACTAAAGCCCAAAACAGAAACAAAGAATCCACTGCAATTGAATTGATTCTGTCTCATATGAAACCTGTAGGACAGACTAGAGCCGTCCTATAGGCCTCCCAAGGCTGAAGCCTTTATGGCAGTAGATGGCCATCTCTTTCTCCTCTGGAGGGATGGGTAGTTTCAAACCCTCACCTTTAACCCC
>NW_022111316.1:3693421-3695065 GCF_000313985.2 Echinops telfairi | reverse complement strand
TAAGGGGATGTCCAGTTGACTACAGAAGGGCTTTGGGTCCCCACTCTGCACTCCCCCTAATTCACAATGATATGATTTTTTGTTCTTTGATGCCTGATACCTCATCCCTTTGACAACTCGTGATCACACAAGCTGGTGTGCTTCTTCCATGTGGGCTTTGTTGCTTCTGAGCTAGATGGCCACTTGTTTACCATCAAGTCTTTAAGACCCTAGACGCTATATCTTTTGATAACCAGGCACCGTCATCTTTCTTCCTCACATTTGCTTATGCACCCGCTTCGTCTTCAGCCATTGTGTTGGGAAGGTGCGCACCATGGAATGCCAGTTTAATAGAAAAAATAACTGTGAGGATGCTGCAGGACTGAGCACACTTTCTTCTATTGTACATTGGGTTGTTATGAGTTGCAACTTATTTGACAGCACCACCACCACCAATTGTGCCACAATCCATATTACCTCCAAAAAATATCTAATATGTTATTCAAAATGCCTTTTATTGCTTTAAGTACATGATTTCAGCAACAGTTCACAGGATAAAACAATACAAACTTGAAAGGGTTAAAAACATTAAAACGTAGTATTTCTTAGTCAACCATTCTATTGTTAACAAGGCTTCTCCTGTGCTACATTTACCAGATTTCATTGGGGCATTATAGCAAATACTGATAGAAAAGTTGCTGCCAGTCCTTCTTAAATGTGTTCAAAATGTAGAATAAGGAGCACTTCCTGACTCCTTCTGTGAGACTAGCATTACTGACACCTAAAGGCAGACAAAGGCACTCACAAACAAACAAACAAACAAACAAACAAACAAACAAACACATTTTACTGCCATTGAGTCAATGCTGACTCACAGTGACCCCTGTGGGTTTCTAAAACAGTAACAATTTACTGGCCTAGAAAGGCCAATCTTCCTCCAGGGAAGCTGCTGGTCGATTTGAACTGCTGAGCATGTGCATTGCAGCCCAACTAGTACCTAGTACCCCAGACAAAGGCACTACAATAATTAAGAGAAAAGTACAAACCAGTGTACCGTATGGACACATACAGGCAAAAAATCCTAATCAAACCAAATTTAAAAGAAGGATACATAGCAGGATAAATTGGGAGTTCTGTAGAGAAAATATAATCCTCCAGCCAGAGTTGCTAGGACACTTGGATCTCCATGTCAAGACTTAAAGACTCCAAGTTCATTTTGGTTTTACCTTTCCTCCTTTTTTAAAGCATGCCCACCCCTATATAGGTTTGAGAGATAAGGATTTGGAAGGATTTTATTTTTTAGATTTCCGAGTTTTCATTTTATTTTTAAAAATCATTTTTGGGGGGCTCATACATCTCTTATCACAATCCGCACATCCATCCATTGCGTCAAGATCATTTGTACATATGTTGCCATCATCATTTTTTTTCACTTGAACCCTTAGTATCAGCTCCTCATTTTTCTCCTCCCTCCTCTACCCTCCCTCACTATTGATAATCTATAAATTATTATTTTTTCATGGCTTACACTAACCGATGTCTCTTTCACCCACTTTTCTGTTGTCTGTCCTCCTGGGAGGGGTTATATGTAGATCATTGTGAGAGGTTCCCCCTTTCTCCCCCTACCTTCCCCTTCCCCTCCTGGTATTGCTACTCTCATTATTG
>NW_022111316.1:3677510-3688876 GCF_000313985.2 Echinops telfairi | reverse complement strand
ACTAAGGTTCACAATCCACCAGTATTTACCTGATAAGTAAGCCTGGTCTTCTTTATGCTTTTCAATTTTGTTCTACATTACTCTCCCATTCTACCCAGGACCATCTAATATGATACCCTTCCAGATCAGTTGGTAGTGTTAAACCAAGAACCTTTTGGATTTACTTGTCTCAGAGTTGTGAAGACTAATATTTGCATGGTCCCTTAGTCCACTGGACTAATTGCTCCCATGCATCTTCAATGTTCTTCACTCTTCTTCCATCATAGTTCCACTTTAGGTGGCTGATCATGAGCTTTTAAGACTCCAGTTGCTACTCATCAAAGTCGGACGGACTTAGATCATTGTGTTTATATACTATCATCGTAATAGTACTTCATATCCTGCACAGAGGAATTTTGGAAGCCAATGAACTGTTCTTTATCATATTATGGAGATACTTACATGACTGTTTCAGTTTGTTCTAACTTTCTGAGCTGTGTACTAAAACATGTAAATTTTACGATATATAAATTAAGCTTACATTAAAGCAATCATAAATGAAATGACAACAAACAGTGCAAATATACCTATGTGCTTATTCAACAAATCAAACAGGTTTTCTCCAGGCAATTTAATGATCTCATCCTTAGGTATCAGTAAAAAGATCTGTAGTTGCCCTCGTAGGGAGTCTGTTCCCCTGAGATCTCCCCTGTGCAATTCTCTGTTCGTTCCCTTTTTATTAGCTTCTGAATTTCCAGTGGGATCCTGCTTGGCATCATAGTAGAGGTTCCAGACTGTGCAAAGGCCTTCTGGTCATTTATTTACTCCTCTCCATATGAAGTACAAGTGCCATCCATATCCTCAAAACTGGGATTTGCTCTGAGCCAGAAACCACAGTCAGGAAAAACTCCTTAATATAAAATACTACATTGAATGTGGTTAAAATGATGATTTTTACTGAGCTGTTTTATAGAACTTCCTTCATTTACTCTTCACAGCCACAATTCTGTGAAGTAAATGGGAATGGTAATCATATTTAATCTATTTCATAAATAAGGAACCTGACTTTGGTACAGCGTAAATGGTAATTCAAAGGACACTTCTGAGCAGTATTGACAAGAAAGCTTCTCTGATAGGATTTTTGTCATTTTCTCTGGTAGAATTAAAGATCTAAGACTCAGCATTCAGAATTGCCAATACTTTTAGTTTTCAAGCATTTCAAGGTAAGCTTATATATTCCATATTCATTTTTGTGTGAAAAGAATAGTTAATACATGCAAAGAAGTAGGGTATCTTTATCTTTTATTAGTTGGGCTCACAATATGATGCCACGATTATCTGTTTATTTTGTTGGGCTAGCATCCCAATGACAAAATGTTTCCCCCAGGAGAAATTTCAGGGATACTCATGAAACACTATGCTATTTCCTAAATATGGGCAAAATAGTAGATGTTGTTGTGACTGAATGGGTGATGATTTAATTTTGTTCATTATCTATTGACATGCCACTGTTGGGTGAGTTTGAATGGGTAGTTCTTTAGACTCCAGAATGATAATTTTGAAATTATATGGATGCGTACTTCACTTTAATAGTCTTCACACTCTAATATCATCATTCTACCTACTTCTAGAAGATCTGTTATTTTTATAATTACTTTTAGCACAGTTATGACATGATGGTTGGGAAATTGTGAAACTTATGAGAATTAGTTCTGAACCATGAATCTACTCCATATTAGATTTTAGGAAATAACAAAAGCTTTCAAATTATGTTTTCTTATCTGTAAAACATTTCTTAGCTGTAAAACATATTACTTGTAAGATTTTAGTGAGTGAAGATTAACCAAAATTAAAATACACACACAAAAACTCCCCTCCACAAATAACAGTCCCTGCCACACAACGGATTTACTGTCATTTATTTTGACTCATTGAGACCTTGTAAGAACAGAGTAGAACTAGATGCTCCCTGGGTTTTCAAAAATGTGAATCTTTAAAGTAGACAGTCTCATTTTTATTCATAGTGTGCTTGGACTGGCAGCCTTTCACTTTGCAACAATATTTAACCCACTGTGGGGCCATGGCTCATTACAGTAATACAGTATGACCGAGTGGCACTGCCCCATAAGACTTTCTACCCAGAAGTATTGACGGCAGCAGATTACTTCATCGTAGTTCCCTGGGGCCGCTGGTGGGTTTGAACTGCTAACCTTTTGGTTTGTAGCCAAGTGCTTAACCACTGTACCAGCAGGGTTCCTTCCATGGCTCTTTTCATGTGAGATATAGCTGTGTGTATAATGCTCTTATTAATAGTACGATTATTCTTATGAACTGTTGAGTCTATACTGACTCATAATTAACCCTATATGACAGAGTAAAATGTCTCCATGCTTTATAGTTTGTAACTTTTATAGGAGCAGACTGTCTGATCTTTTCTTTCAGAAAGTTACCAGTGGGTTTTAGCAGCTGAGTTTTTGTTTATTAGCTCATGGATTCATCATTGTGCAAACATGCCTCTAGAGCACTCTATAAGTTATGTTGTTGTTGCTGCCATTGTGTGTAGTATAGTTGATTTTCATTTCATAAGGAACTCCACATCATAGTGTAGAATTGCCCTATTGGGTTTCCTAGGATAGCATCTCTAGTGAAGAAGACACCTTGTCTTTCTCCTCAAAAGCTGCTAGAAAACAAAAAGGTCACAGCTTTTTCCTGAGAAGAAGCTGGTAGGTTTGAACTATTGACCTTTTGATTAGTAACCCAGCAATTAACTAATACGTCACTATAAGTACTCCTTATGAAATGTATAAGTTCTGTTATTATGTCATCAGAAGTTTTGATTTAGGAGAACTGACTCAAAAGAAGAGGAAAATGATAGAGAACAGTTGTTATTGTTGTTAGTCGCCATCTAGTTGGTTCCGACCCATAGCGACCCTATGCACAACAGAACGGAATACTGCACGATCTTGCAGTAAGTCCTTCTTCGTTGTCCATTCTTAGTCTGGAAGCTCCACTGAAACCTGTTCCCTTTAGGTGACACTGCTGCATTTGAAACACCGGTGACAGAGCTTCCAGCATCACAGCAACACACAAGCCACCACGGTATGACAAACTGACAGTTGAGTGGTGACCTGACAAAGGTTTCAAATTCAAATGAGAAAAAGAAGGCGCTTACCACAAAAACAGATCTGCAGTGAAATTGTGGACCCACGAATTGTCCATCCTGGTGTCTGTGCTCCAGCTGAGAAGTAATTTTAGATTTGGAAATTCCTTCAAATATGGATCTGAATGAAAGTTTCAGCTAAAGAGAGGCTGTTCTCTTACGGAAAGACTCGCAGAGAATTGGGAACGCTGGAGGGTAGGAGGAATGTTCTAAGGGAACCTCATGTGAAGCAAGGCCAATTGATGGATGAGGATACCAGACAGGACACTCACCAACTTATTGAAACCCTGATTGTTGCCACGCCCATTTCCAGAACAGTGAATGACTATCACAGAAGAGTATTTGCTGGTTGTACCTGACCCTGTAGGTACTGTTACCCTACTATACAGCCTTTACATAACAGGAGGCACACAATAAGGAAATGTGAATTCAAATGAAATGCTAATTCAATGCAAATTGAATTCTATTTCTGTTAAGAGGTTATGGTAACCAATCTATTAAGCTCTTCTGACACTCATGTAAATCTGCACAAAATAATCTACCTTTTATAGATGTGCCAAAGGGATTGAGTGTGTATAAGTAAATGTATGAGGGGGCTTCAAAAACTTTATGGGAAAATGGAATGAAAAGATAAGGGGATTTTCCCACAAAGTTTTTAAAGCTTACTGATGTTAAAGATTAGATAGGTAAATTTTAGAAGGAAAAGGACCAGAGCAATATCTGAAATGTGAACAATAACTTGGATTGTTAAAAGACTCAGGTGATCTGATTTAGGTGATGCATTTACTGAAAATATATGTCTAGGATTAAGGTATATCTTCTTCTTATATCTTAGTTTATTCATTTACACAAGTGGGATGTTAGCTATATGATTTGTGAGGAATCTTCTACTTCACAGTGTATTAGCTATATAGAATATATTTTGTCCAAATGCATACTTTAGATTAGAGAATGATGAAGAAAAATCTACTATCATAATGAAACAAGGAAAAATGGAGTATTACATATATATATATATACAGTTACATATATGTAAAAATTTGAATGAAATATATTTTCTGTTTACCCACTGTTCCTTTATTTCTCACTACTACAGGCCATGTCATGTATCCCATGGGGAACCATACTGAGGTGACTGAGTTCATCCCAGTGGGTCTGACCAATGTCCCAGAACTTCAGATCCCACTCTCTATCTTGTTCACCATTATTTACCTCTTCACTCTGGTTGGGAACCTGGGAATGATTGGGCTGATTCTCTTGGACTCTCGTCTTCATACTCCCATGTACCTTTTCCTCAGTAACCTCTCTCTAGTGGACTGTGTGTATTCCTCTGCTGTAACTCCGAAGGCCATAAATGGGTTCCTTGTAAGAGACAATGTCATCTCCTACAACGTGTGTGCCACCCAAATGTTCTTTTTTGTAGGCTTTGCTACTGTGGAAAATTTCCTCTTGGCCTCCATGGCCTATGACCACTATGAAGCAGTGTGTAGGCCCCTACACTACACCACCACCATGACAACCAGTGTACATGCACGTCTGACCATTGGCTCCTATGTCTGTGGTTTTCTAAATGCCTGCATCCATGTTGGGGACATTTTCAGTATGTATTTATGCAGATCTAACAAGATCCAGCACTTTTTCTGTGATGTTCCAGCAGTCATGGCTCTTTCTTGCTTTGATGAACACATTAGTGAGCTGGTCCTCATTTTTATGTCAACCTTCAACATCTTTTTTGCCCTTCTGGTTATCTTGATGTCCTACCTGTTCACATTTATTACCATCTTGAAGAGGCATTCAAGTCAGGGCCACCAAAAAGCTTTATCCACCTGTGCATCCCACCTCACTGCAGTCTCCATCTTCTACAGGACAGTCACCTTCATGTACCTACAGCCCGGCTCCAGTCACTCCATGGACACAGACAAAATGGCATCTCTGTTCTATGCCATCGTCATCCCCATGCTGAACCCAGTGATCTATAGCTTGAGGAACATGGAGGTCAAAGGTGCATTTAAGAAGATGATTGAGAAGGCAACATTTTCTCTGGGACTGGAATTTTAGTGGTGTGGGATCGATACAACCTGGTTTGATTGATCTCGGATCTTCTCCATGCACTGACTCACATTTGAAGGCTCACCCTGCTCTTAATTTTCTGAGATGATACCCTTAATGCTGCTTCATCAAAAGACTGTTGTCTATAAAAAAGAAAACATAATGCCCACAATGTAATGTCTGAATGAGAATTTCTCAGGGAAAGATTAAGGAATTCCCTTCATCACAAACCTTATTAATGACATTTGATTTAATCCCTCATTCCACATGCATTTTACTATCACATTGGAATGTAAACATGTACGTAAAACAAGGGCATAAACAAATCAGTACATGGAAGGCATGTACATGCCCCAGGTGCTCCCATGGGAAATTTGTCAGAGGTAAATAGGATGTAACTAGTTTTTATAAAATGACTTTATAGCGATTGATTTTGGTGCTAGGATTTAAATTTACATGTAATCATATTTATTCACTTGAATACCTGTTTTAAGAGTCCTAACTAAGTAACACTGAAATATATTTTCAACGACAGTAGGTGCTTTTGGGGGCGTTGGCATGTTTTTTATTGGAAATAAAGTTTATTGGTAATGAATTAATGTTTCTGTTTTACCTGGGCCAATTTGTAGAAACAGCATGATCACATCATAATTTTCAATATAATGAAATAGCCATATTAGAAAGAATAAAGAAGAAAAATAAGAGCGTTTTTCTACTTATTTGTACCTGACTGCCAATTTTCTGAGGAGTTGTGGGGAACAAGGGCTATGCACCTGGCTGAATACACCTAGTGACTCAGTTAGGGAGAGAAAGTTCTGGCGACCTGCTCCTGGAAAAAGTGTAGCCTTGAACCCCACAAAGCGATTATACTCTGTTGAATTGGATCTGGAGTCAAAAGTCAACTCAAGGACAGCTGGAGACATCAACAACAACGTGTAAGATACCCTGAAAACATTGATGATGTTGCCTGTGTCCTATCTGCAAATGCTTTGAAATCACGAATGCTGCTTACTTATTCAGACTTTATTTGAGTTATGTTTTCTCTGGTCATTTTCTTAGTCTTTCAGACTACTTCATGCACACTGGTTTTCTTCTTATTTCTTAACTCAAAGCGTAGCCCTGCCACAGGGCCTTTGTACTTGTTGTTCTCTTACACTGGAGTCTAAGATTTCTTCCTAAATGCTGCCCTACCATCGAGGTATTCCTTGATCATCATCTTTAGAAAACTGCTGTTCTTCCTTTCCCACATACACTGTCTCTTCTCATCTGCATCCTTCTTCACAGCCTTTAGCAACAGTCCCTTATTTTATGTTGATTCATTCACTGTCTTTTATTATTTACCTCCCACAACTGGGACAGTGGATTTATGGATTGTTGTTTTCTTCCACATGATCCTTAGGACCTAAACGAGTATCTGATTTATAATTTATTTTCAATAAATATTTGTTAAATGTATGTAAATGAATTATGTTTTGGGTTCAACTATATTGAAATGCAGAATCTTTGTGTTATTGATAGTTATAATGCATTACCCATAATGTACACCTTCCATATTTTAGGTCATTTCAAGAGTCCTGGCTAATTTTACGCGTTATTGAAATATTTTTATCTATAGACTCATTAGTACCTGGGCTTGCTTGCTGTTGCTGAATCAATTAAGTACTACAGTAACCCCATGTAGGACAGAGAACTTTTATATAGGACTTCCTATACTGTCATTTTTATTGCACTAGATCACCTGTTGGTTCATCCATGAAGCCACGGTCTGGGTTTGAACTACCAAGCTCTCTGCAAAAAGGTGATATAGTTAAAGTTTTTTGTGCCAACCTGGCTGATAAACACATGGGGTTAATTGAAGGGTAGAGAGATAAATGGCTTGGTGAGCTCCGCCTTTCTAGTTCTCAGGTCTCTTGCTTTGTGATGGTCAAACCAGGGTGCAGCTGCCTTAGCCAGTTCCCTGCAAAACATCGCCAAGGAGAAGCTGCATGGACCTACCCTGATGCAGCCCTGGGTGCTGGGGCAGCCATGTGAAGCCACTGCCAGTGCTGAGATGCTTACATGCCCACTGACTAGGCTTCCCTCCTGCAGTCGGCATCATTGCGTGTGTTTTGTGAGATGGAGGAGGGCTTTGTGGATTGGTGTTAGACATGTGGGCTAATGTTGGACTTAGGGGCTTGGGCAGCACTGGGTTAGGATGTTTTCTTGATGTGCAATTACCCTTTATATACAACTCTCTTCTATACATATGAGTTTCTGTGGATTTGTTTCTCTAATGTACCCAGACTAACACAGAAGGTGCACACTTAACAGTTGTATCACCAAGATTTCTTGCTCAGTTCTTACACCCCCCACTTTTTGACATAGTTCGTACATTCCTCACTTTTGAATAGAGTTCTTACACTCTCCACTTTCTGGAAATCATATTATCAAGGGGACTATCTCAATCAACCCTTCTGATAATATTTATTTAGATGTGGTATCTTATAAACTGGAAAATAAAGACTAGTTTGTAAAGTGTTAGAAACATTAAATATGTGATAATTAAACATCTTCAATATTTGTTTTAAAATGGAAAAGTGCTTCATACACACTGGTTATGCAGATAGCCACAATGGTTCTAAATGTCTCCATGAAATGTAAACATGAAAAACCTGTCAACAGTAAGCAAAACAGCAAAAATTCGTTCATTGTGCTATTATAATACACAATCTTAAAGCACTTAATTTTGATCTTGAGGGAACTCAATTCTGTACTAAAACCTCCCATGGGCATGTGCACCTCTGTCTTCTTTTTTGTCTGTAGCGGATTAGAGGTTTAATATATGAGTATCTATGAGATTGAACTTAAATGTACTGACCAGGGCATGCTGATTCTGTGAGACACTGTGGCACAATGCACAGTCAATTCTGTCTTTATGAGGATATTTCTTCTGTCAGGACATTTTTTTCATTATCATTTAAAATAGCTACCTTAAAATGTAAAAATCCTATAAAAAGGCTTCAAACCAGTGCATATTGTTCCCATACAGCCCTGTGGTAGGTTGACTAATGGCTTCCCAGTATCTATCCAGGGACCAACTCCTGGAATATGTAAATGTTGCTTAATGTGGAAACAAAGAATTTAGGAGAGATGATTAAATTAAGGAGTTAGAGCAATTATCCTGGTTTATCTTGGCTCGCCCTAAACGCATTCACAGATACCAATTTAGCATGGAGTGAGAGATTTGACCAAAAAGGAGAAGGCAATATAATGACAAAGGCAGAGTTTAAAATAATGCATCCACAAGCCATGGTATGCCGGCTACCACTGGAATCTCAAAGAGAGAAGGAATAGATTCTCCTACTAGGCAACATAGATACTCACCAAGATTTAGATTTTTTGACCCATTGAAGCTCATTTCACACTTCAGCCTCCAGAACTGTGAGGTACTAAATAAGTGTTGTTTTGTTATTGTTGCTGTCGTGTGCCATGCAGTCAGTTTTAAGTCATAGCGCCCCTATGTACAGCAGGATGGAACTGCACATTCCTGATCCATCCCCACAATTGTTTCTATGTTTGAGGCCATTGTTGCAGGGTTAAAGCTCAGAGAACACAGAGGGAAACGCCTAAGACGAATGAGAGTTGGGCAAGCATAGAGCTGTACCACCATCAGACTTATTTTTGAACTCAAATCAACTCCAATAAATTTTCCAATGTATTTTTCATAGAAATGTAACAAATTTATTTTAAAATCTAAGTGGAGGAATAAAGAATGATGACTTCACAAGAATTTGCTGAAGAGAAAGAGATATGCTCTTAATGATAACATATTTTACCATAAACCATGGAAATTTGCAAAGTGTTGACACAGAAATAAACCAGAAATGAAAACACGATAGACAATACAGAAATAGAGGTTGGCACGGAAACTCATTTAACTTTGAAAAATCATTGGTGACAAGGGCAGAAAAGAAGAATTATTTTAAAAATCATGTAGGAAAAATGTCTTACCCATGGAAAATATGTTGACTTTCTACCTCTATAGGAAGTAAAAGATAGAGCAACTTTGATGAAGGAGACCAGGGATGTGAATAGTTTGTTATCATCCAGAGTGCATTGGAAAGTGGATTACTGCAGATGCAGTTAGGGTTAGATTTAGCATTTTATCATCTAATCTCCCTTTTAATCCATGTTAAGTCTGTTCTAATTTTCTATTATTTTCTGCTTTGTTTTTAATTGAGGTTTTATCAGTTTTATTTTGTTATTGTTAGTTTAAAAATGTTTTTCTATATGTGAAATTCCTTATAGGTAAATCTATAGACACATTAACTGGACTAATGGTTCCTTGGGGAAATGGCAGGGGAAGTTGGCAGGCACTGGAATGATCACAGCGATGAGTACAAGAAATAAGAAGATGTTCTTGATTGAGGTGATGATGGTACAGCTATTCTTGATATGATTGAACTACTGAATTATATTATAAGCAAATTATATACCAATGGAAGTGTTTTAAAAAATTCAAATTAGGAAGACAAAGTTTCAAACTTTGGAAAAGAAATTTAAAATAATATCCTTTTGTGTCCACTGAGGAAGGTTTTCTAAATGGATACAAACAGTTTAAATTAATAATAAAAAAATCGATATATTCAATTACATTCAAATGGATAATTTTGGCCTTACCAAATGTCCTGAGAATGCTAAAGACAAGCCACACAGTGAGGTGAGGTATTTGCAACACAGTCATGATGGAATTTACAAAATTATATATGCTGCTCAAATTAATAAGCAAAAATGAATGATAAGCACTTAATAGAAAAATTACAGTGGAATTTGAATTTCTATCTTCAGGAAAGAAAGGAGAAATAGTGATAAAGGTATTAAAAGATGCTTTGTTGCATTAATAGAGAAATACAAAATGAATCCATTTTACAATTCGATTAGCAACATTTATATTGGTCAACACCATGTTGTTTTCAAGAGAGAGCAACAATAACATTCACATAGATTTACAAAATGCACTTTTTCACTGCTTTATGAGTTTGCTGCACACAACCTCTTGAGACTATAGAAAAACAAGGGTGTTACTTTAAGGACTAAGTCACACCTGACCCAACACATGGTATTTTCAACTGTATCACATACATGTGAAAGTTGGACATTGAATAAAGAAGACCAAAGAAGGATCTAGTCATTTTACTGGAGAAGAATATTGGAAGTACCATGGCATGCCAAAAGGACAAACCAATCTGTCTTGGAAGAAGTTTGGCCAGACTGCTCCTTGGAGGTAAGGATGGAGAAACTTTGTTGGCAATACTTTGAACATATTGTCAGGAGAGATCGGTCCCTGGAAAAGTACTTCATGTTTGGTAGAGGGACAGCAAAAAACGAGGTAGACTCCCAAGAAGATGGATTGGCATCATAGCTGCAATAATGGCCTCAAGCATAGGAACAATTATGCAGATGGCACAGGACTGACTGGGCAGTGTTTCCTTCTGTTACGCATAATGTCACTATGAGTTGGAACCAACTCAATGGCACCTAACAGCAGCAATTAGCTTGTGACACAATTCCACATTATCTTAAAAGTAAAACATACTAGTCACAATCTCACATAGAAATTTGACTCCAAAGCTTGTCCCTAAAAAAGAGAAAAGATATCTCAGACATGTAAACTAAGATGGAGATTCAGAGTACAGTTCATAGAAGTAATAATTAAAAGAAAACAATGCATTGGATAAATAATCCATAATTTATTCACATGATGAAATATTAAATACCAACAAAAATAAACTACAATTAGAAACATCAATATGGTTAAATCTAAATATTCCAAAAAACAATGTACATATTTTGATTCCTTTATTATTTGTTTAGAAACATCACAAACAAGCCCCAAACCAAGCAATAGTTTGTTAAGTCATACAGGCACAAGCAGTAAGAGTATAAATAAAATCTTGGGTCTGGTTTAACATTCAAGATAAAGAATTCTGCTGAAGAGAAAAGAGATGGAATCATCAAGAAATGGAAACGGAGAAGCAACAATAATTCTCTCTATTCTATTCCTGGATGCCTGTCTTAGTGCCTTTTGAAGTGTTTCTATTAAGTGTATATTTAAGAATATACATCACATCCCAGTAAGGTTTGAAATTTTGGAATAAAAGTAGACTTGTGTCATTTATTTTTAAACTAATTGCTCAAT
>NW_022111316.1:3675377-3676642 GCF_000313985.2 Echinops telfairi | reverse complement strand
TACAGAAGGAGAGCCTGAAAATGTTCCAAGTATGGATACATTCATCCAGCAAAGCAAGGACATAGCAGCCTAAGCACAGGAAAGCACAAACTTTTGTCGTCACTAGGGTGTTATAATGAAGGGGTCTGCACACAGCTACATACCGATCATAAGCCATCACCACCAACAGGTCGCTTTCAATAATGGCGAAAAATCCAAAAAAGAAGAACTGAATGGCACAGTCACAAAAAGAGATAACGTGGACTCCTGTGAGAAGGCCTGTCATTACTCTGGGAGTGACAGCTGAGGAGTAACCTATGTCAGCCAGAGAGAGGTTGCTGAGAAAAAGGTACATGGGAGTGTGGAGACGGGAGTCCAGCAGGACCAAAAGGATCATCCCCAGGTTCCAAACAAGAGTGAGGAAATAGATGATCAGAAAAGTTATGAAGAGTGGAATCTGCAGCTTTGGGTCACTGGTTAACCCCACGAGAATGAACTCTGTCACCTCTGAATTGTTCTCCATAGGGACCCCTGGGAAAGTCAGTGGCTGTCCTGCTGCAATGAGAAAACAGAATCAGGATGACAGAGGAGAGACCATGTGCTGATATCAGTGATACATCTAATCTACTCTACCTTAAGTATTGCCATGGCTGTTATCCGGATTCCCTAGATGTCACACATGGTTACTGCACACCTACTGTCATCAAGTCAATTCCGACTTACAGTGACCTTAACGGACAGAGTAGAACTGCCCTAGTGCGTTTCTGAGACTACTCTTGATGGAAATGTCAAGCCGCATCTTTCTTCAGCAGAGCTATTGGTAGTTTTGACCTGTTGACCGAGTGGTTAGCAGCCCAGACTAACCCACTACTCCACAGTGCTGCAGTCTCATGAATGGATTTTTTATTAAACGATAGGGCGTCCCAGCTGAGAGGATTTCTGACAATAAAGTGTATGGAAGGCAAGTGAACTATGCAAGGTCACAAGATCATTTACAGACCAGAATGGGGAAGTCTTTCAAGTCAGCTTTTTCTGAATGTTACCACTGTATCATAAGGACATAGGTTGTGCCTAATCAGACTCCAAACCAGAACCACTGCCATCAAGTTGATTCGGAGTCCTGTTATGTTGAGGTTAGGGGCCATCAAGTCTGTTACGACTTAGAGCACCCCATGCATCACAGAAGGAGACGCTGCATGGTTCTCTGCTATCCTCACATTTGTTCCTATGCCCAGACCCCTGGTGTCAATGCACACAGTATCCATGCCTTTTGTGGAAGGCCTTCC
>NW_022111316.1:3659582-3660557 GCF_000313985.2 Echinops telfairi | reverse complement strand
GATAGAGTGATTAAGGGGTGGGGGGATTAAATACACAGAAATTGAACAACACCCAATTTCAAAACTACTGAACAATTGACAAAATAAGGAATGGAATTTTAAAATTAAGTTTGGCTGAAATGGTCATTTTCTTGGGAAAAACTTAGGAGTAACCTATATATTTTTTCTCTTTTACATTGTTAAATATAATAATTATTATGATACTCTAAAATTATATACATTAATAACTAGTTTTTGTCTTCTGTTAGACTTGAGCACCATGAGTACATGAAATATGTTTGTTTTGCTTAGGTCTCTCTACCTCAGAGTCCATGATGTAAAAGACATTGAGATCAATAAACAGGGCATGGATGCTTATTTCTTTTCAATGACACATATATTTCAGGGTAATTTTAAAAAGTAGTGATTCTTGAAGTTCACTTAGTTTATTTCTGTCAAATTGCCTCCCTGAAGATAACGCTGTCACATGATTTATACATTTTCAAACACTTAGTTCAAGTAATGCAAATATATCCACCGTTTTCTTTGACAATCAAAAAGGAGTCTCGATGGATACTTTACGCACACCCAGCCATGTGAGAGGAAGAGTTTTGCAGCCCTCACGGGAAATTTACCCTTGAGAGCTCCCGGACAGCCTAACTACCTCCTCATTCCTGGTCTGCACTCTTTTAAGGTCCCACAGGATTCAAATTAGTCTCATACTAGAGGGAAAAGCCCAAGAGTCAAAGATGCGTTGATCATGACTTCATTTATTGGATTGATAATAGCTGTTTATTTATAACAGTGTGCTTCCTTCAATCTGGGATATTACTAAAAGCCTTCAACCATGCGTAGGGGAAACACTACCAAGTAATAATGGTGCTGATCATGGTTCTCAGGATGAAATTAGCACACATATACCCTGATTTGAGCCAAGATCTGTCTGATCTCAGCTCTGATATCCTTTGTTTCATTTCTTCTCATGAATATGGCCAT
>NW_022111316.1:3657069-3658453 GCF_000313985.2 Echinops telfairi | reverse complement strand
GGCTGCCTTTCTGTCACTAAGGCCATATTTTACAAGTACTAATTCCTTCTCCCTTTTCCCCCCAACATAAGCATTCCAACTACCAATGTGTATCACTGCATCTGTATTGAATGGTTGGTCAATTTCAGGCTAAATTCTTTGATAGAAACCTTCAATTTCTTCATCAATTGCTTTTATGTTGAATGCATAACTTTGAATAATAGTTGCATTGCTTAGATTTCCTTGACTGGATAGAAATAATCCAAATGCAGACAATATTGTACTTCAAGATAAATCTTGAAATATTCTTTTGGACAATGAATGCAACAGCATTCCTCTGGATTGTTTAATTCCCAAGCTATTAAAGCACTTGATTCTCTGATTCAAAATGGCCATTACCAGATCATTTCAGCTCACCAATGCCTAGAATATTGATTTTATGCATTCCATTTCATATTTCACAACTTCCAATTTTCCTAGATTCATATTTCCTACATTCCAAGTTCCTATCATTAATTGATGGCTCAGCTTTTTCTTCTCAATTTGAATCATGCCCCTTCAGTAAGTGAAGATCCCACAGGCTTTACTCCACTCAAGTCATCACGGTGAACCCTACCTTGAGAAACAATTTTCCCCAGTCATATTTTGGATGCTTCCTTATCTGAAGGACCCATCCCTGGCACTATCTCTGACAATGTTCTGCTTCTTTTCATGCAGTTTTCAGTATCTGATATTATTTTGGTTATTTCCTTAAGGTTTTCTGTGGCTGCTTCCTTAGAAGTGGGTAGCCTATTCCTTCTTCATAGTCTGTTCTAAGTTTGGAACCTCTAGTGAAACATGTTCACTGTGAGTGACCATACTGGCATTTGAAATACAGGTGATATAGCTTCCAGTCTCACAGCAACACACGTGCTACTATAGAACAAACACTGACAGACAAATGGTGGATTCATGTATAGGACAGCCCAAAACACCAAACCCACTGCCACAGATTACTGTGCATTCTGATTCACAATAACCACATACAGATTCTCAGAGGATTTGCAACCCTTCACGGAAGCTTGTAGCTTCATTTTTATCCTATGGACAACTCAGGACTTAGAGTCAACAATCTCAGCACCACCAGGCCACTTTTTTCTGTTGTTATTGTTTTAATATAGGAGATGGAAATAAAATATTGAAAGGAAAACAATGTAATGAGAGAAGTTATAAAACCTTTGATTTTATATTTATCTGGAAGTCCTATCATATATCGTCTGCAGAGAGATGGATGATTCTGTGCAAATTATAATGTATGAGCAGTTACAAAATATAACTTTTCTATTACTAACCTACTTTGATAGTAGGATCCCTGGTAGCATAGTGTTGCACATTGAGCTGCTAACCACAAGGTCAGCACTATGAA
>NW_022111316.1:3654197-3655689 GCF_000313985.2 Echinops telfairi | reverse complement strand
TTCTTCTTTTTTGGAGTTTTCGCCATTATTGAAAGCAACCTATTGGTGGTGATGGCTTATGATCAGTATGCAGCTGTGTGCAGACCCCTTCATTATAACACCCAAGTGACGACAAATGTGTGTGCTTGCCTGTGCTTGGGCTGCTATGTCTTTGCCTTCTTGGATGGATGCATCCACACTTGGAACACTTTCAGGCTCTCCTTCTGTAGGTCCAATGTGATCGATCACTTTTTCTGTGATGCTCCTCCTCTTATGGCTATCTCGTGCTCTGACATACACAATGCTGAGATCATTACCTTTTTTATAGTAGGTTGCACTGCCTTCTTTTCCCTCACTGTAATACTGTCCTCTTATGTGTTAATATTTGCTACAATCTTGAGGATGCGCTCAGCAGAAGGACGCAAGAAGGCCTTTTCCACCTGTGCTTCCCACCTGACTGTAGTCACCGGCCTCTATGGGACAATCACCTTTGCTTATCTCAAGCCCAGCTCTGGACACTCCATGGACTTAGATAAATTGGCATCTATGTTCTATTCCATAGTCCTCCCCATGCTGAACCCTCTGGTTTACAGTGTGAGAAATAAAGAGGTCAAGGGTGCCTTTATAAAGGTTATTGGGAAGGCAAAGTCTTCTATAGGACTCTTTTTCTAATTATATAGAAACCATCCCTTGTAGGTTTCATGCAGCTCAGACACAAATATAACTTCAGAAAATTCTGACCTTCCTATCCCATAAATACCCAAATTCTTGGAACCACTGCCCAGCTCTTTATTAAACATACAAAGTGAACCTTCTAAAAATATGAGATCTTAGGAAAAATAACTCAGGAGAAATCTTTATGCATGTGGAATCTTAATTTTAAATATCTTTCTGTATTGCATTCTGTGGTTTTATTTGTTTATATACTAAAATCAGGACACACTCATCACAGGCCTGCACACTCATTGTTCACCACAAACTCATAGCAGCCAGATGCCAAGAGAATGAAAAATTAGTCTAAGAATAAATGGCATCGGCCTATTTTTATTCTACAATTTCAAATGTTATTGGAGCGTGATAATGCATTCTTAAATATACACTTAATAGAAATTCATTGAAAGGCATGAAATGGGCTTTCAGTTCTAGACTAGAAAGATAATATTATTCTGCCTTCGCAATTTCCCTTCCATGCTAATTCCATCTCTTCCCTTAAGCAGCAGTTATCCTGAATGTTAAGTCATAACCAAAATTTTAACTAAATTTTACTTATTTTTCCTGTACAACTTAACAAAATATTGTTGTGGGGTGCTGTTTGTGATCTTGTGATAAAGGAGCCTTATAATATGTATTATTCTGGAAGGTGATGTCTTGGAATTTTAGATTCAATCATGTAGATGCTTCTAGCTGGAATTTATTTATTTTTACTAATATTTATTATTTCACTATATTATTGAATTGTGGATTATCCAATATATAGTTTTTGCCTATGCTTTTCTTCTACACACTATACTGT
>NW_022111316.1:3651167-3652276 GCF_000313985.2 Echinops telfairi | reverse complement strand
GTTTAAGACCCCAGACACTCTATCTTTTGATAGCAGGGTACCATCAGCTTTCTTCACCACATTTGCTTAATCAGCAGCTTTGTCTTCAGCGGTTGTGTCGGGAGGTGACTTCTTTTAACTTCTCACAGGAAAAAATATTTGAGAAATATTTACTAGTCAATATTAAAACATCACACTTGCAAATGAAGGTAATTTTATTTTTCTTTCAAAATTGATAACACATGTTTTTCTTCCCTAATTTTCTTGGCTGGAAGCACTAGTATGGTGGCAAATAAAAGTAAATGACAAAAAAGAGGGCAAAAACATTAAAAGAATGTTCACCAAAATGACACTCAAATAGATAACAAACACATATAAAAGTGCACAGGATCACTACTCACCTGGGAGTTGCAAAATAAAAGTATGATGAAATATCACCTTACACATACACATACAATTCATAAAAATGAAAACAACAAATGCTGGAACAGGTACCGAGAGACTGCAATACTTTCACATGCTAATAGACTTGTAAATATGTACCATTGTGGAAAATAATAAGGTACTACCTAAAACAATTGGGAATAGAAACACCGCAGGACTCAGCAGTACCTCTGCCGAATATATACCCCAAAGAAGTAAGAGGTGCAGCGCAAACAGTCATACGCACTCCCATGTTCATGGAAGAACAGTTCAGAGTAGCATGAAGCTGGAAACATCCCAAGTACCCATCAGTAGAAGAATGGATAAAAAAAACTCTGCTGCATACCGACACACACAATGAAATAGTAGGCATCTCTTTAAGATAATGATGAAACCACTAAGCACCTCATGATATGGATGGACCTGGAGAATCTTATACTGAGAAAATGCTGTATTTGTACTCATACAAATTTGTACTCATACAAAAAAATGGTGTACTTATACAAATACTATATGAGACCTTCTTATAAGGATAAACACCAAGACAAAAGCAGGCATCTAGTCTCAGGTCATGCAATTTTCTGATCACAGCTCCTAACAATGAGGTGATGCATCACTGAGGAACATCCTGATGCTCATGATCCATCTAGTGTCCCCTAAAACCCACGTTGACAGAGGAGGCCTGACATCAGTGGTTGTAAATTTTT
>NW_022111316.1:3644106-3645976 GCF_000313985.2 Echinops telfairi | reverse complement strand
AGGTGCCCTGGCTGATATTCAGGTCGGCTTATACTCGAGTGCATATGGTAATTAATACACAGTCCCTGTCCCACAAAGAACTGATTGACATCCGACTATTTCAAGTGATAGCATATGAGGCATCCAAGGCACTGAAGAAAGAAGTCCAAGTCGTACTGAATGCATTGGTGATAGATAAGATTCTAGGAATTGACAGAACACTAATTGAAATAGTCCAGATTGATACGATAAATGGGTGAGAAAAAATGGTTTTTAAAATGCTACATAACCATATTTGAATACTAATTTATCAAATACAGATATATTTTAACACAGCAGAAAACATATTAGTCTTGGAACCACACATATTAGAGCTGTTTCATTTTATGATAATCACCTTCATTTAAAAAATAAATGATGACTTAAGTATAATTGTTTCCTGTTGGTTTCTTATCCAGGAAAGTATTACTTTGAGTATCTGTGAAGGGCTAAAATTGCATTCTTTTTCAAAGATCTCTCAGTTTTGGAAACAAAAACCTGTCTGATGGGGCAATATCAGGGATTTGAGGGTGAATAAGGTAAAGTTTCCCAACAAATTCCAAAAGTTACCCTTGAAGAATGAGCAAGTGCATTGTTACGGTGGGAAAAAAAATCTTGCTACCAAGTTCATCACCTTTTTCTCACCAATGCAGTTTTCCATTTTCTTAATATTTCATCCTTTTGATGCACCTATACAGAAAGCAAATTGTATAGTTTGCTTCCCCCACAGTTGGGGGAAGGGGTCAAAGACAGCTGATATCAAGGATTCCAAGCTGGAAGAGAATGTTTTGAAACAGATTGTGGTAGCAATTGTACAATACTGATGTGATTGATGTGCCTACATTATGGAATTATATGATAGCTGGGTTAGTTCCCAGGAAAATGGTTCTGCAAAAATTTTTTTCATCCTAAATAAGCCAACATGATTGTACTTGTCCTTTGAGAAAATCTATCAAGATTAATCCTTAGGAATTAACAAACACCACCACCAGCAAAACCGAAACAAGTCCCTGTCTTCATAACCTTTTACTTTGACCCCTGCTCCTTGAATTGAAACCCACTGTTTGATTTGACTTTTGTGAAGGCACGTTACCAATAGAACTTGTCTGCAGTCATGTTTTGTTTGGATTAAACTTATGTATGCATGAACTGGAAGATGGTAGCAATACTTTCTAAAAAAGTCATTTTATCAGGGGCTCATACAACTCTTATCACAATCCATCCATCCATCCATTGTGTCAAGTACATTTGTACATATGTTCCCATCACCAATTTCAAAACATTTTCTTTCTAGGTAGCGATACTTTTAAACTATGTTTGTAAGTGATGTTGGGACAGGCTTCAGTAGAAAGTTGTGATTGTGTAGGGCCCTGTATAGTCCTTGAAATTTATGGCTGTAAAGACACTCAGAGTTGATTCTACGAATGTTCTACCATTCACGGCAAATCATTTACCAGTTCAAAGATATGTGCATGTGTTTCCCTCACTTAACTTTCTGAGGCAGCTATGTCTGCTATCATTAGCCAAAGTTTTCATATAAGGAGAGTGAGGTTTAGAATAAGTGGAAGATCAATTATTCAAAATCAGTTTTGTGTTCCCAAAGCCCTCTCCAGGCTGGGACTAGTAGTCAATAAATTCAAGTAGGTAGACAAGATAAAACGTCACCAAAGAATAGAAGCTTAACTTTTTTTTACTTAATCATTTAATTGGGGCTCATACAATTCATCACAATACATAGATCAATTGTGTAAAGCACACCTATACATTTGTTGCCCTCATCATTCCCAAAATTCGCTTTCCTCTTGGGTTCCCAGAATCAGCTCATTTTCCTTTTCCCCCCTCCACCTCCCTT
>NW_022111316.1:3641060-3643401 GCF_000313985.2 Echinops telfairi | reverse complement strand
GTTTATGTGGGGAAGGTGGTCACACAATGATGACTTTTGTTCTTTGGTGTCTGCTACCTGAGCCAACTGTTGAATAAGAGTTTCAGCATGGAATCACATTCAACCAGCATTTGAGATTCTCAAAATAACAGATCCTATTCCCATAATCCTAAAAAACATATACTGATTTTTCCAAATATAAAAATATCACCTAGGAATCCACCAGCCTGCAGCAGATGTGGAAAAGGATATATATCATATATACTTGAGTATATTCCAACCCGAATTTTCAAACTAAAATTTTTCAAAATGAAATAAAATTTTGAAAATTTTAGTTTGAAAATTTTGGGTCAGCTAATACTCAAGTATATACGGTGCTGACTTATATACAATGCTTGAGTGTCCGGAATAAAATCCCAACTGTTGGCATCAGAGAAACACACTAGCCATTTTCTCTTTGCCTCTTTGCCATGTTTTACTTCCAGAAAACTAAAGTAGAGCCTGCTGATAGGGCAAGTTGGGGAATTTGAACCATTAGTTTGTTTTACAAAGTTGTTCTTGACTGTAGAAATTACTGCTAATTAAATAAACATTGGCTGATTGTATGTAAATGTGTTTCTGGTCACCCACCCTTAGTTTATAAGGCACAATGGATTTGCTTTCGCTCAAGTTATCCCCGCTTGGATTCTCCTTCACTGGCTGTGTTGGTCTCCACCAGGTACTGTCCTGAGAATATTTCTAAAACCAAATGTGAAGCCAGTTGTTTTAGGAAAATTTTGTAGATGACCTAACCAGATGTGATATTCCACTAAATTAAAATCAAATAGAATTTTCTACTGGACCATACTAAATACTGAAAAAGAGGAAGATGCTCTATAAGATGTGTTAGCACAGTGACTGCAACAATGGACCCAAACACAAGAATAATTGTGAGGATGGCATGGCGAAGAACAAGGCAGTGTTTCACTCTTTTGCACATAGGGTTACTGAGGCAGAACTAAGTCCATAGCACATAAAAGCAAATGTCAGCCTTATGCTCTTGGGTAACACAACAATTTTACTCTATTTCTAACTTAACAATTCATGAGGTTTTCAGTGGCTAATTCCTCAGAAGTGGACACACTAGTGCTTCTTCATCTGAGTTTTAGGTTTAGATCACAGAACTAAATGTAAATGACAATTTCAAGAGTTGGGAATGAGTTCAGGGATTTGGATTATCGTACTGTTGGACTTGCAGCATGGTACAGCACTTAAAAGACTACTTGGCAATTTCTTATAAAGTTAAGGATAAATGTACTACATTATTGTTAAATGCTAACTTGTACTGACCCTATGCACAGAAGCGTGAAAGACCACTGGTCCTGAGCCACTCTCACAATTGTTGCCATATTTGAGCCAATGGCCGCAACCACTGGGTCAATCCATCAAGTTGAGGGTTTTCCTCTCTTTTTCTCTGCTTTCCTCCTTCACCAAGCGTGATATCCTTTTCCAGAGACTGGTCTCTTATAGTCACACAATGGACACTAAGTCTTTACACCTCTTCTAAGGAGCATTCTGGTTGTACTTACACTACACAATTATTTGTTCTTCTGGAAGTCCATGGAACTTTCCATATTCTTAGCACAGTAATTCAAATGCATCATTTATTCTTTGGTTTTCCTTATTCAATGCTCAGTTTTCAAATGCATACAATATGATTGACAACACAATGGCTTAGGTGAGGTGCACATTAGTCCTAAAAGTAACATCCTTGTTCTTCATCACTTTTAAGAGATCTTAGTGCAGCAAATTTATCCAATGCAATGTGTTGTTTGATTTCATGAGGCCTGCTTCCATGAGCATTGATTGTGGATCTAAACAAGATAAAAGTCTTGATCATTTGAATCTTTTCTCCATTTATCATGATGTTGCTTATAGGTCCAGTGGTGAGATTTTTGGCTTTCTTTACACTGAGTTGTAAACCATATTGAAGGCTGCAGTTCTTTAATAGGAGTCAATCACTCAGCTTTTAGGTATTTACTCAAGTGAAACATGAATCTCTATTCACACATATATCTAAATGTGAATGTTTATAGGAAATATATTTGCAATCACTAGCAATATCAACAACTGTGTTTGATACATGTAGTGGAATATTAGTCAACAATTCAAAGAAACAGACTAGGGTTCATGCAACAAAATAAATCTCATAAACATATTTACACAGCAGATAAGATTTTCACTCAACAATTCATACACAATCTGTTTCATGTCATTGTTTGCAATCCCCACAATGTGACAGCTCTTACCACACTACTTTCTAGCATTTCCCATTTTTATTCTTCCTTATTTCCTAACTTTCCTGTCTTGTGAAGTGTCTCCT
>NW_022111316.1:3627992-3640341 GCF_000313985.2 Echinops telfairi | reverse complement strand
GATGCCTGATTCCAGATCCCATTGACACCTCATGGTCACATAGACTGGTATGCTTCTTCCATGTGGGCTTTGTTGCTTCTCAGCTAGATGGCCACTTGTTTATCTTCAAGCCTTTAAGACCCCAGGCACTATATCTTTTGATAGCTGGGCACCATCAGCTTTCTTCACCACATTTGCTTATGCAACCCCTTTATCTTCAGTGATCAGGTTGGGAATGTGAGCATCATGGAATTCCAGTTTAATAGAACAAAGTGTTCTTACATTGAAGGAGTACTTGACTAGAAGCCCAATGGCCATCTGCTACCTTAATACTAAACCTATAAATATATGCACATAGATATATTTCCCTATTGTCATATATAAATATATTTACACATGTACATGGCTATATTTAGACCTCTATAAATGTCCTTTGCCTCCTGGTTCTTTCCTCTATTTCCTTTTCTCTTGTCCCACCATCATGTTTGGCCTTCATTCAGGTTTAGTAATTCATCGCTGCAACATCACCCTTGATTGAGCTCCACTAGGCATCCTACAACCTTCCTTGCATTGATTTTAGTTCACTTGTTCCCTTGTCTCTGGGTTTGTCCCCCCTCCTCTTCCTTCCTCCCATGTCCCCTTCTCCAGTATCTCCCCAGAACCACTTGTCCCATTCTTTTCATCTCCAAATTATTTATCCCACCTATCATATCTAGATGGGCATGCAGATGCATTAATAAGTGCAAAAACCAGACTTAGCCAAATAAAACAACAAATTAAGTCAAAACCAACAAAACAGAAATAGCAAAAAAGAAATATAAAATAACAATAACAAAAAGAAAGCCACTGAGAAAAATGGAAAAACCACTTTGACTCTTTCCCTGTCGAGTCTGATGGGGTGGCACACTCTGTCTCCAACTTCTATTCTGGTATTACTAGGGGGTTTCATCAGTATGCTCCCCCTGCTGCTCTGCTGCATGCCCTCAGTTACTCGCCCCAGGTGATGGGGCCAGAACGTACACTATTCCTGCACTGTGTCTCCAGTGCTGTCCCTTACAGCATCATGGTTCAGTGCAAGACACTGGGTCCCGTGGTCCTCCATAGTGTTATTGTTCACATATGATTAGGTTCCAAGGAGAAAGATGAAACTTTCTACTCTCACGGTTACCTTCTCAGAAAGTCAAGGGGAGAGATCATCCTACCCCACAGGTTTGCAATGATGAGTTGGAATTGACCAATGATAGTGAGAAAGTATATGTGATGGTTAGGTTGAAAGCTGAGCCATCAGGTTGAGTTTAATCCTCTGAAGGATGACTAAGGACCATATTGTCCTGTAAGCATGCTCTGACCAGTAAGCACAGTCTTTATGAATTTGAGTTTTGCTCCACATTTTCTTCCAGTCTATCCAGGACCTTCTAATGTGATCCCATTCAGGAAAATTGGTAGTATTACCCTTAAACCAACTAGTTTTTCAGGTCTAAGGATTATATAGACTAATATTGATGTGGTTCTTTAATGTCTTGAATGAATTGTTTCCATGCATCTTTAATTTTCTGTATTCTTCTTTGCTCTGGACACTGAGATATCATAGTTATACCTTAGACAACTGATCATTAGCCTTAAAGATCTTAATAAAGTAGGACAGGTCATTGTTTTCATGGACTCGTCTATGCCAAGCGAACTTGGTGTCCAACATGAGGAAATTTGAGGGAATGATGAACTAATCTTTTTCATGGTAATAGAGAACACTATATGATCATATTTATTTGTACAAACTGAACTATATACAAAATATGTGTGAATTTTACTATATGTAAATTATGCTCTCATTATAACACTAAAAAATGAAGAAATTGTGACATGATTGCTGAAGCCAAAATGAGTGCATAAGCTAATGTCGTGAAGAAAGTGCATGGTGCACGACTATTGCAAGATATCGCATCTGGAGTCTTAAAGACTTGAAGTTAAACAAGTGGCCATCAAGCAGGGAAGCAATAAAGCCGACATGGAAAAAGCACACCAAATCATGTGATCATGAGGTGATGATGGGATCAGGTATCAGATATCAGAAGGCCCAAAACAAACAACCATTTTGATGAGAATGAGGTTGGGAGGATGGGTTTGAATGGAGACCCCAAACTCATCTATAGGGTTACAAGAAAGGGTGCTGTATAGCACCGATGAAACACACAACATTCTTTTAGTTTTTTTTAATGTTTCCTTGCCCACACTATCATAAGCCCAGCTCTATCTTACAAATCTGGCTAGACTAAAGCATGTACACTGGTAGAGATAAGAGCTCTAAACATACAAAATCCAGGACCGATAACCCCCTCGGGACGAATAATGAGAGTAGTGATAGCATGAGGGTAGGGGAAGATGGGGGGAGAAGGGGGAGAAACTGGGAACTGATACAATGATCAATGTACAACACCCCCATCCCAGGGTTATTGACAACAGAAATGTGGGTGAAGGGAGTGAGTGGGTGGTGTAAAATATGAAAATAAAAATAATTTATAAATTATCAAGTGTTCACGAGGGTGGGAGGGGAGGTGGGGGAGTGGAATCAGGGCAAATACCAGATGCTCAAGTAGAAAGAAACTGTTTTGGAAATAATGATGGCAACAAATGTGCAAATATGCTGGATACAATTGATGTGTGGATTGTTATAAGAGCTGTAAGAGCCCCCAATAATGATTTATTAAAGTTTTTAAATGAAGAAATGGTAATCAATAATGTAAAATTGTCTATGTGCTTCATTCCCAAGCTGAGCTGAATTTCCACAGGTAAATTAATTGCCTGTGGAATACTCGTCCTTGAGTATTGGCATAAAGATCTGTGTTTGCCCTCAAAGGGTTCTCTTCCCCTGAGGTCTCCTCTCTAAAACTCCCTCTGTTTCCATCCTTTCATTACCTTCTGAAATCCCAGTGAGACCCTCTTTGGCACCAGTGTAGATGGACTAGACTTTGTGTAAAGTCCTTTTGGTCATTGATTTACTCATCTCAATGTGAAGAGTTGTTTGTACCCGTGCCAGCCACTCCCGCAAACCGAGATTTTGAGTTGTTAGTACACATGCCAGCAACCACCATCAGAAAAAAATTCCTTAAGATAAAAATCATATTGAATGTGGTTAAAGTGAGAATCCCTCGCCGAGTTGTTTTGTAGACCATCTCTCACTTCCTCCTCACAGCCACAATTCTCGGCAGTATGTGAGAGTAGTAACAATAGTATGTCTATTTTACAAATAAAGCGATTGACTTCAGCATAGTGTGATAATTTCAAGGAAAATTGTCAGCAGTATGCAAGAGATAACTTTTCCAGTAGGATTTTTATAATTTTCTCTACAAGAATTTTAGGATTATGATTTAATAATCAGGAATGCCAATTGTCTATTTTCAAGCAGCAAGGTAAGCTTCAATATTTTATACTTATTCTTCAGCAAGAAGGGTAATTAATACATGCAAAAAAGTTAGACAGTCATCTTGCTTCTTAGTTGAGCTCATAACACAATTCATGATTATTCTATTGGTATTTTTTATTGACCTGCAGTCTCAATGACAAATATTTCCCTCACTCTACAGTTCAGTGTTTCTTATAAAACACCTCAACACCTGCCTAAAGAGGATGAAAAACATAAAAGATAAATGTGGCTTTCATTAAGTGTTGATAAATGTGGCTTTCATTAAGTGTTGATAAATGTAGCTCTAATTTTGTTTACTATCTATTGACCTGTTGTTTGCTCAGTTTGAATGACTGTTCTTTAGACTTTAGAAGAATCTTCATAAAATTAGTGAAACAAAAACTTAATTTTAATATTTTTACCCTGAAATCCCATCATTATAACTACTTCTAGAAGACATGTTACTTTAATAGCTACTTCCAACACAATTGGAGGAGTTGACTGTGTAGAGACTTAAATCCATGAGACATGGGTCTGAATCTTGGGTCTTCCTCATATTAGACATGGAATTTTAGGAAATACATAACTTTTAATTTCTGTTTTCTAATTTGTGAATATGTCATAGTACTTAAAACATTTTTGTGAAGATTAAACAAGATCAACATACACACAAACACACACACACACATGATTTGGAGTCATGGTCCTTAAAAGACAGAGTGAAATGAACTACTGCTTAGGTTCCAAGAGTGTACATCTCTAAGAGAAGATATGGTCTCATATTCCTCCCATAGAATGACTCATGGGTTTGAACTGCCTAACACTTAAGACATTGCACCACTAGGAATGATTTCCACCAAGATATAGCCATATCTATAGTGTTCTTATAAATAGCATTGTTGTTGCTAGGTATTGTTGAATCTACCCCAAGTCATAGCAAGCCTAGGTGAGAGAGTAGAACTTCCCCATATTTTTCCTAGACTGTAATCGTTACAGGAGCAGGTTGCCAGATATTTTCTCCCATGAGGCCCCTCTTGGGTTTGAACAACTGAGTTTGGGGTTGCAGATGACTGCTTAACCCTTGTGCCACCAAACCAAAAACTGAGTTCTCTGCCATTGAGTCATGCAAACTCAAAGTACGGTAGAGCGCTCCATTAGTTGCTGAGACTGACAGAGTAGAAAGCCCTCCTCATTCTCCCTTGTGCCACCTGAGCCTCTTGTTAGTGGTGCTAGAATATAGCATATACTATAAGTTTTGCTGTTGCTGTGGCTGTTTGGTGTGGTGGAGTTGACTTTTGACTCAGATACTCCGTGTGACAGAGTAGATCTGCCATACTGGGTTTCCTAGACTGTAATCTTACTGAGGCAGACAGCCATGTCTTTCATCCACATAGCTACGAGAAAGCAAACTGCCACATCCTTCCCCTGAAAAGAGGTTAATGGGTTTCAACCACTGACTGTTTGGTTAGTAACCCAGAACTGAACCACCATGCTAACTGAGAATCTTACAAAAGCTGTAGGATCTCTGATTTTGTGGTCAGATTTAGGTAAACACAATTGATTTTCCAGACTAGAAATTTAAAGTAAAGTTGTGAAATGACTAGAAGTAAGGAGGAAGATGATGGAGTATAGTAATTACCAGAAAATAGATGCCCTGACAAAAATATAAAATTCAAATGCAAACAAAGGTCTGCAGGAAAACAACTGACCCATAAATTGTCTGTCCTGATCTCTAAGAAGTGGCTTTTAAAAAGGAAATTCATTCAAATACTAAACTGAAAGAAAATTTAATGAAACAGGTTACATTGGCGAGATGATTAAAGGAGATCAAAATGACTTGAACAATTAAAACCTTATTACTTGATTCAGCCCCCCATCCCCATACACCTTAGGTTTGATAAGGTTTTCAATATTTTTTGTGGGTGTTTTTTTTTCCACTTTTCTTTCTTTATTTCATTTTTCTTCTTCATATTGCAGTTGAGTTCTGATGTATCTTGTTGTTGGGGGTAGAGCTTTTGAATTTTCGTGTATGTTTTTTGGTGTTTGAAACCCGGGATTGATGAAGCTATAGAGACAGCAAGGAGAATAAGGATTCCTGGGGGGTACAGTGGTGGAGGGGGTGAGCTATAATAGGGAGATGAAATCAAGGAATTCATGAAGAAAGAGAATGTTTGAAACCTATTGTGAAAGCAATTGTACAATGCTGATTGATGTAACTAAACTATGAATATTATATCTGTATTAGCTCCCAATAAAAAGGTTTGGGGGGAAAAAGAGAGAGACTGACCATTCTTAGTTTCTCACATTGAGTAACTGGCACAGAATGATGGGCAGTAGAAAGTACAAGAGTGCTTCAAGTGCACCTAGTGTCCCAGAAAAGGCTAAGTTGCGGATGAAGTTTTCTTACTTGACTCTCACTCAGAACTTGAAGCCTTGAATGTTGCCTCCCATTTCTGAATAGAGAGGGAGACCATTACTTCATCCCAGCAACAATATTACAGCAACTACTGTGCCGAGCACCCACACTGTTCTCAATGTTTTTTGGTTTGTTTTAATGCATGATTTAATTCTAAACTCATAGAAATTTCATTTGAAAATCACCATCTTCATCTTACAAATGGAGAAAGTAAGATGCTAAGATGTTACTTTAGAAGCAAAGTCTCCAGGTACTAAATGGTGTGGCTGCTATTTGAGCACATAACTGCTTCTTCCCTGAGCCCAAACTCTTCTAGCCCATGCCAAACCTCTCCAAAATTGTCTCTGGGGGTTGTACATGATCCTACAAGTACAGTTATCCCACTGCATCTCTTTTACCATAGGAGGTACAAAATGTACAATGAGCAGCTATGAATTTAAATGAATGTAAATTTAATAATATTTCAATTAAGAAGTCACGATAACCAGTCGACCTGGGTCCAAAGCTTGGCTCTGTTGACACTCATGTTGATTTGCACAGAATAATCAACCTTTTATACATTTTTTAGGGATTAATGAGAGTACAAGGGGAAATGAAATCAAAAGTAATGGGATTTCTCAAAAATTTTGTTTAGGCTCCCTCATATTAAATATTATTTAATAAAAACTTAAAAAGAGCCTAGATCTAAACCTAAAATGTGAACACTGTGTAAATATAAGGGAATCATAGCCTCGGGTGATCTGATTTGGGCAATGAATCTATTGAAAATATGTGACTAAAAGCAAATTGTAACTTCTTTCTCCACCTCAGTTTCTTAATATCAGCGAAATACCTTTTCTGTTTACAATTTTTTTTAATTCTCCCTTCTACAGGGCATGTCATGTATCCTCTGGAGAACCATACTGAGGTGACTGAGTTCATCTTAGTGGGTCCGACCAATGTTCCGGAACTTCAGATCCCACTCTTTATCTTGTTCACCGTTATTTACCTCTTCACTCTGGTTGGGAACCTGGGAATGATTGGGCTGATTCTCTTGGACTCTCGTCTTCATACTCCCATGTACCTTTTCCTCAGTAACCTCTCTCTAGTGGACTTTTTTGTACACCTCTGCTGTAACTTCAAAGGTCATGAATGGGTTCCTTGTAAGAGACAATGTCATCTCCTGCAACGTGTGTTACTCAAATGTTCTTTTTTGTAGGCTTTGCTAATGTGGGAAATTTCCTCTTGGCCTTCAAGGCCTATGACTGCTACACAGCAGTGTGTAGGCCCCTACACTACACCACCACCATGACAACTAGAGTACATACATGTCTGGCCATAGGGTCCTATGTTGGTGGTTTCCTGGTTGCCTGCATCCATGTGGGAGATGTATTCAGTCTGTCTTTATGCAAGTCTAATATGGTCCAGCACTTTTTCTGTGATGTTCCAGCACTCATGGCTCTCTCTTGCTCTGATAAACACATTAATGAAATGGCTCTTATCTATATGTCAACCTTCATGGTCTTTTTGGCTCTTCTTGTTATCTTAATTTCTTGTATGTTCATATTTCTCACCATTTTGAAGATGCATTCAACTCAGGGCCACCAAAAAGCTTTGTCCACCTGTGCATCCCACCTCACTACAGTCTCCGTCTTCTATGGGGCAGTCACCTTCATGTACCTACAACCAGGCTCCAGTCACTCCATGGACACTGACAAAATGGCCTCTGTGCTCTATTCCATCGTCGTCCCCATGCTGAACCCTGTGGTTTTAGCCTGAGAAACAAAGAGGTCAGAAGTGCCTTCAAGAAGGTGGTTGAGAAGGCAAAATTGTCTCTAGGATTTGAATTTTAGTGATGTAGAGCCAACATAATCTAATGTGATTGATCTGAAAGCTTCTCCTTCCAATGACTCCCATTCGGAGACTCACCCTGCACTTAACTTCTTGAAGTGATACACTTACTCTTACTTTCTCAAAAGTCTATAGTCTAGAAAAAAGAAAACCATATGCCTAGAATGTAATGCTTGGATGACAATGGCTCAGAGGAAGCTTAAGAAAGCATGTGCATCAAAAGCCTTATTAATAACATTTGACTTAATCACTCATTCGACATGCATTTTTCTACCACATACGAATATAAAGCTGTATGCAAAATGGTCACAAACAAGTCAATACACAGAAGCCATGTGTGTGCCCCATACGCTCACTTGAGAAATGTGTCAGAGATCAATGTAATTTGACTAGTTTTTACAAAATGAATTTACAATAATTACTTTTGTAATTGGAATATAAATTTAGGTGCCAAATTATTTCTTATTGTGAATAAGTGTTTTAGGAGTCTTAATCTAGTAAAAGTGCCATACTTTAGGAGGAATGCTTTTGTGTTGGCACATTTTCATTGGAAATAAAATTTATTGAAATTGAATTAATACTTCTTATCTCACTGAGTCAATTTTTAGAGTCAACACATTCATATCACAATTCCAAATGAACACAACTGCCATGTGACATAGAGAAAAGAAGATAAAATAAAAACATTTCCTAGTTGTTTGTATTTGATTACTAATTTTTAATGGAGCTCCAGTGGTACAACAGTTAAGCAATAAACTGGTAACCTCAAAGCTGGTGGTTTTAACACACTCAAAAGGGTCTGTGGGGGCAAGATCTGCAGCTGGTGCCTATAGAGATAATGGCCTTGGATCCCCAGTTAACCAATTCCACTGTGTTGCAAACAAATCTGTATTGGAAGGGGTATAGGCAGAATGTTCCTGAGAGGCAAAGATAGTGAGACTTTATCTCACATACTTTGGACATGTTGTCAGAAGAGACCAGTCCCTGGAAAAAGACATCATTCTTGATACAGTAGCGGGGCAATGAAAAAAAAAAAAGAAAAGATGAAGATCTTTGAAAAGACAGAGTGACACAGCAGCTGCCTGGATGGGTTCAAACATAAACAACAATTGTGAGGATGGCCCAGGACTGGACAGTGTTCTGTTCTGTTGTCCAAAGACGCCTCAGAGTCAGAACTGATAGGACGACAGCTTACAACACCTACTGTGTTGCATGGAGTTGCTGAGTTACAGTTTACTAAAGAGCACCAACTTTTCACATTGTTTAAAGATGCACTCAGAATATTATTAATGTTACAAGTCTTTCTGTTTGCAACTGCTTTGGAATAATGAATGCTGCTTATGTATTTATACTCTAGTTGAGTCCTGTTATCTCTTGCAGCTTCCTCGGGCTTTCACTTTCCATCATGTTCACTGATTTCTTTGTTATTCCTTGAAAACTCCAAACATGATCCTGCCTCAGTTCATTGCACTTGATGTGTCTCAGATTGGACTGCTCCTTTCTTCCTTCAGTGCTCTGCCTAAATGCTTCCCTAGCATCGAGGGGCCCCTTGACTCTCTTTGTAAATTACCCATTCTCCTTCCTGCATACACTGTCTTTTCATCTGCATTCTTCTTCCAAGGCTTTATCAACACTCCCTTATTTTATTTATTCATTCACTATTTTTTTATTTACCTTCCACAACTGAATGCTAGCTATATGATACCACCTTCTATTGAATTCTAAATAAGTAAACCGTCTGTCATGTAGGAGACTTTGCCTTCCCATCAACCTCTGGAAGGCAGCCTTGCCTTCTTTGTTCCGAAGACTATAGATCAGAGGATTCAGCATAGGGACAAAGATGGCATAGAACAGGGATGCCATTTTGTCAGTGCCCATGGAGTGACTGTATCTGAGCTGTAAGTACATGAAGATGGCTGTCCCATAGAAAATGGAGACTGCAGTGAGGTGGGAAGCACAGGTGGAAAAGGCCTTGTGGCGTCCTTCAAATGAGCGCATCCTCAGGATGGTGGTCAGTATGAACAGGTAGGATATCAAGATTACTGCGATAGAAGAGAGAACATTGAAACTTACTACATAATAGATTACCAGCTCCGTGTCAGAGCAAGAAATAGTCAGAATGGGAAGAAGCATCGCAGAAAAAGTGATCAATCATATTGGATCGACAGAAGGTGAGCCTGAAAATGTTCCCAGTGTGGATGCAAGCATCCAGAAAACCACAGGCATTGGGGCCCATGACTAGATAAGCACATACTTTTCTTGTCATTATGGTGGTGTAATGCAAGGGTTTGCACACTACTATGAAGCAATCATAAGCCATGGATGCTAGGAGGAAAGTTTCCACAGTGATAAAGGTTACAAAAAAGAAAAACTGAGTAGCACAATCATTGTAAGAGATAATGTTGTCCCCTGTGAGAAGCACAACGATCAATTTAGGAGTGACAGCCGAGGAGTAACCAAAGTCAGCCAGAGAGAGGTTACTGAGGAAAAAGTACATGGGAGTGTGGAGACGGGAGTCCAAAAAGAGCAGCAGCAGCATCCCCAGGTTTCCGACCAGAGTGATGAGGTAGATGACAAGGAATGTTACGAGGAATGGGATCTGAAGTTGCGGGTCACTGCTTAACCCCAACAGTACAAACTCAGTCACCTCAGTGCTGTTTTCCATTGGGATCATATAGATCTTATGTGCCCGTCCTATAGCAGTGAGAAAGAAGAATCAAATTAATAATGAAGACCTATGAGTGTGTTTGGTATATGTATTATTTTAGTATTACAATGATTGTCTTCAGGACCTAAAACATAGCTATGAAAATGAAATTTGTTGAATATTTATTTCTGGCATATAAGTTTAGAGGAAAAATGATATGGTATAGCATACAACCTAATCCTCCAACTTCACAAGCAGTTTAAATTATAATGCAGTGATGGAAAATGATTTATGCAAAATCACAAGATTAGGTAGTGACCAAAGAAGTCAGATTTCTATATTACATTTTCTAATATGGACACAAAATTTGCGCATGGAAATCGATATACTCACTACCTTTCAGGACTTTGAGCAGCTAACACATTTTTCAATCTTCACTGAATGAAAAAAAACTGCATCTATAATTCTTACATTGAATCCAAATCGTTTTCCCTCAAACCTTAGAACAATTTTAAGATAATGTGGATCTTTAGTGACCTTAGCCAATGAGGTAGATCAGTGCTGACTGTTGTTCCCTCAGTCATTCTCTCCATAAGCAGTAAGGAAGTGACTACAGGGTTCCACCTTGTACGCTAAACCCCAGGCCTCCAGTGGTATAAAGACACATTCCCTGAGCTCTGCATGTTTAGTGGGCTGAGACGCAGATACCAAATGATGCAAAGTATGTGCGCTTTTGAGTCTCCGTTCTCTCGGAGAGGATATTGGTGCTTCATTCACTTAAGCATCACCCTGAAAGTGATCCCATTTATATGACAATCAATCAGCCAGTCCATCTAATAGTTTAGAAAATGGTCGTGTAGCACCAGGCAAGTCTTTAGCGGCAGCATCATGTCGGGAGTTCAGGTGTCCTCCTTGCTGTGTGTCCTCTTCTGCTCTCCGTGTTTTCACAGCTCTCCATTTATTTCAGCACACTCCATAACTGGTCTCCAACAGCATTCCCTCCTCTTTTGTTGTGCTCTTTTGAAATATTACTATAGGCATTCAGATTATTACAACTTTTACTATTGATAGATTACTTGATTTTCTCATCAAATGTAGAAATTATCAAAATAATTAAACTTATCATATTTTTGACGGAGAGAACCGAGATAGAAATAGTTTGAATAACTTATTCAATGTCATATAGTTTGCTACCTGTCAAAGGAAGTTTGCAAAGCCATCTTGTTCCTTTCCACTATGCCATATAATAAATTCAAATGTTCCAGTTGGGTCTCCATAGGATTTCTCACATGTTACCTTTGGCTATATGAAACAAATAGTTTAAACATATTTTTTAATAAAAAAACAAACAAGAAACGTTTTCACAAAAGTATAAACTTACAAACGACAAATGTCTACCTTGTTGTGTTTTTCTGTTTACCTCCTTCCTGGCAAATTTTCGTTGACTGTGGATTTGATTTTATTTTCCCCTGAGCAATGTAACATGCTGGTCTTCTCTCTGATACCTGAGGGACTCTCAAATCAGAACTCAGCTCATGACAAACAGTAAATGTCCTACTTTGAAGTTCTTTGTTATTGCCTATACAAAAGTTTCAGGTTGTCTGATGGTGGTCGGTGAGGGGCACACAAAAAATTTCATATACACTCATATGTATAATACATGAAAGAGCTTTATTTAAAAGAGCCATTGTATATTGAGAAAACATCCCACCCCAGTCCAGATCAAGTCCATAAGTCCAGTATTATTCCATATGTCTGATACCAGTTTATAAATTTCTCTTAAGCCTCAGACAACACATGCAATGTTGCAGAATTCTGGAAGATCCCAGGCCAGTGGGTGGAAAATTTTGTGGATCCAGTTGCGGTGAAAGCATCTCAGCTCTGGTGTGGGTCTCCACGTGGCTCCTCCAGCTCCAGGGCTCTGGTTCCATCAGAGTAGGTCCATCTGACTTGTCATCAGGAATATCTTGCAGGGAGAGTGTGTCAAAAGCAGGAAAGGGAAGGCAGAGAGAGAGAGAGAGAGAGAGAGAGAGAGAGAGAGAGAGACTGGGTCCAGCACTCAGTAAGCTATTTATCT
>NW_022111316.1:3623955-3625095 GCF_000313985.2 Echinops telfairi | reverse complement strand
AACTCCACAGGCAAAGCGGGACCAGACTTCAACCTGGTGCTCCAAGATGTGAATGCAACATACCGACATGAATCAGAGAACCAGTAGAGAAGTTTGAGGGGCCAGTGCCACCCCAATTATTTAGACAGATGCCCCTCCCCACAGAAGAGTTTACTTTAGAGGGCAGCACTAATGCTACAGCTCAGGGCAAATGACATGTTTGATCAGAGCACACGGGAGCAAATGAAGGGGGAGGAAGAGAGAGTGGAGCACACAACCTGGCCCACCCAGCCTTGAGGACAATACTCCTGCTCAGAGCAACCAATTCACAGAGAGGACTGTATGACTGACCCCACTACGAGACATGACATCCCTCACAGATCCATAGCCCTAAAGGGGACAACACTGGAGACACAGTATGGGAATTTTGCCCGACCTGACCCCACCACATGGAGGCAAAACACTAAGGGCGTGCAATAAAACTGCAAGGGGAGTGTAGCAAGAAAGTCCCAAGGGTATACCAAAAATAGACTTTGGGGCCAAAAATAGACTTTGGGGCCAGGGTGTTGCACCCCATCAGATTCAACCAGAAAATACCCCTAAAGGTCAACAAACAGACCTTGAACTATTTACAGGCTTTTCTCTTTTTGTGTCATTGGTTTATTGTTGTTATCATTGTTTTGTTTTCTTTTGTAGCTTTGTTTTGCTCTGTGCTGGTTTTTGTACATATCATTATCTCTGCAGGTCTTTCTAGATAAGATAGGCCATATAAACAATCTGGAGAGGAAAACAACAGGACCAATGATTCTGTTGGGGACAGGGAGAGGAGGAGGTGGGGGAAAGGAAGTGGTGTTAACAAACACAGCGACAGGGAACAACAAGTGACCCAAAATCATTGACAAGGAGGGTTTAAGAGGCCTGGTAGGGATTGATCAAGAACAATGTAACCGATTGGAATTACTGAAACCCAAATGAAAGCTGAGCATGATAGTGGGACAAGAGGGAAGTAAAAGGGAATAGAGGAAAGAACTAGGAGGCAAAGAGCATTTATACAGGTTCTAAATACAGGCATGTACATATGTAAATGTATTTATATATGATGATAGGGAAATATCTGTGCATAATTTATAGATTTAGTGCTAAGGTAGCAGGTGGACATTG
>NW_022111316.1:3620105-3622732 GCF_000313985.2 Echinops telfairi | reverse complement strand
TAGCAATACCATTTTTTAAAGCATCAAGTTGAGCTCATATACATTCTTTAGGAAGAAGGGTAATTAATGCAAAAAAGTAGGAAATCTATGTCTTTTTTTAGTTGAGCTTAAAATACAGTGCGGTGATTATTTTATTAGTACATTTTGTTGGGACAAAATCCCAATGACAAGATATTTCCCTCAGTAGAAACTTCAGTGGTGCTTATGAAACAGCTTTATAACTTTCTAAGGAGGTTGAGAAAAATATAAGACAGATGTTTGATTAAGTGGGTGGTGATTTCATTTTGTTCACTATCTATAGACCTGTCCATTTTTGATTGGTTTGAATGGACAGTTATTAAATTCCAGAAGCTTAATTATGAAATGAGAGAGATGTACACTTCTCTTTACTACCCTTTACAGTGCAATGTCATAATTCTAACCACTTCTAGAAGAAAAGTTACTTTTATAATTACTTCTAGCACATTTGAAAATACTGATGGTGCTCAGGTTCAGGGTATTTGTTGTCAAATCTATGAGATATAGAAATATGTAATAAAGTGTGATTACTTAGTATCGTTTTTCTACACATAGTCTTTGTAAAGCACACCAGACAATTGTCTGGCATCATGCAAGTAACTTATAGAGCACTCTAACTCAGGGATTGATCGATTTTGATATTCTGGTGGTATAAAAGTGAGTCATCTCACAAGCAGCAGGAAACATCCCATAACTACTATGAATGAAGAACCACTAAGGAACACGTGTGAAACATCTGCCTGAAGTTCTGGAGGGAGCAGAGGCACCAGAGACTACAGCATAAAGACCATGAGACAGAGCAGAGGAACAAAGTGCAAAGATGGAGAGGCAGAGTAGCAGACCTGCAAGCTTGCCCACAGAATGAAACAGAGACCGAAAGACCATGTGGCTGAGACGCTGAGAACCAGCAAGAGATGGGTCAGCAAACTGATTGAGAAGAAGAGCTGTGAACCTCAAATTCTACCTTTAATATTTTGTAACCTGTTCTCTTCCCTAATAAAGCCCTTAATTTTGAATACTATTTGTCAGTTCTGTGTGGCAGTTGAAAATCAAATTAAATTAAGTAAGAAGTAGAGGGCTATGGGAGGGTAAGTTGGTTTCAGAATAGGATAAAGAAGAATTGAGGGAAGAGATACAATTAACCTCTACCTCACAGGAATCCTCATTGCGCACATGTGCAGCTGGATTCTCCTGAGCCTTTGTGTAGATCAGATATGGCCTCTATGACGATACTTCATTTTGAATATTGAATCGACCTTATATTCAACGTGTAATTTTAAGAAATAACATGACCTTTCAAATTCTAATTTCTCATCGGTACAATATTGATCAAAGTACTCATAACATTTTCATAAAGCTTAAAACACACACACACAAACAAAATTCCAAAACAAACCGATGACCACCCATTATGACTCCTAATGAACCTATCGAACAAAGTAAGAATGAATGTTGAAGAGGGCAAACAGTCTCATCTTTCTTCCATAGACTGGCTGGTGCGTTTAATTGCTGAACTTAGCAATTAGCAACACAACGCTTAACCCCTGAGTCGACAGGCTCCTTTTTAGTGATCTATAACGATTCTCTTTAATACTTTTATTAAAGGAATGATTGTAGATTTGAGAGGTGCAATCTGTTCTCACCCACTGTATTAGTTGGTAGGTGTCAAGTTGGTTCCCACTCAAAGTGACTCTTTGCACAACAGAAAAAAACACTGCAAGGTCCTGCATGATATTTACAATTGTTCTTATGCTTAAGCCCATGGTTGTGCCCCTCAGGTCCATAAATTCCACAGGGTCTCCTGATCCACGGTGACCCTGCATGAGAAAGTAGAACCCCCTTAGAGTTTCCTTGGTAATTGCAAGTCAGCAGTTCAAAACCACCAGCAGGTCAGTGGGAGAAAGATGAGATCATTCTACTCCTGTAAAGATTTAGTCTCAAAAACCCACAGGTGTGGTTCTACACCATTCTGTGGGGTTTCTGTGAGTTGGAATCCACTCCCTGGCAGTGAGATTGTTTTTTTGTTTTGCCTCTTATAGGAATCTATTGCTAAGTCCATTCTTCCCTGGAGCCACTGGTGGATTCAAAGTCTCGGTTAGCAGATGGCTGTTGGAATATTGTGCCTCTAGGGCCCCCTTCTCACTGGTTCTAGAACCCAGTACAAGCTATAAACATGGAGTGGCTGTTGTGTGTTGCTGAGTTGGCTTTAGACTAATAGAGACTTCATAGGACAGGGTAGAACTGCCCTCTTGGGTTTCCTAGACTATAATCTTTAGTGAAAGGAGCTCTGATGGTACAATGATGATGCATTGGGCTGTGATCCACATTGTCAGCTGTTTGAAACTACTGGCAGCTCCACAGGAGAAAGACTGGGCTTTGAGTACCATGAATAGCTACAGTCTCAGAAGCCCACAGTGGAGTAGCTGTGAGTCAGCATCAACTCAATGGTAGTGAACTTTTGGAATCTTTAGATAAACAGATCGCCATGTAATACTCCAGCAGAACTGCTGGAAAGCAAACTGCCAAATCTTTCTCTAGAGAAAAAACTGGTAGGTTTGGCCATTGCCCTTCTATCTTTAGTCCAGAATGAGACCACTGAGCCACAAGGG